>NC_090654.1:283817192-284117192 GCF_040937935.1 Hyperolius riggenbachi
GCCTCTGTCAGCAGTTCTGCCACGTCAGTCTCCATTCTGCTGCTAGCCACTAGCCGTCCAGCTGTTAGGAGGAGTCACGCTGCAGAGACGCAGCAGCGTATAGCGGCCATTTTCAAACAGGGTCGGCGGCGCAAATTGGAGGAGAAAGACGCAGCGCCTGTGATGCAGCTGATGATGGATGACGAGCAGACCACCACCAGCTCTACAAAAGACATTCTTGGCGCAATGGGCTTTGTGGAAGAGTCTGAGATGGTGACGGTAATTGTTGGGGGGGAGTCCGTCATCCATGATGTGTCAGCAGAAGAGGAGTTTGGGCCGGGGTCATCATCCTAGCAGTTGTTCGAGGAGGGGGAGTATGATGTTGATGATGAGATGAAGGACCAGGACTACCATCCACCGGAGGGGGATCACGTCAGCTCTGACTCTGAGGAGGAGGATGCGTCAGTGGGTCTGGCACGGAGGATAACCATCGCTGACATTGGCAGGAGCAGCAGTGGGCATGGAATGCGTGACCCACAGACTGTCTTTGCGATGAGGTGCAATCTTCTCACAGGGCTCAGTCTGTGCTCCTCCCCTTGCAGTCTGTTCATGATGTTACCCAAGCAACAGCCCCACCCACAGAGCCTGATAATAACTGCCTCAGCTCAGTTGCTTCTAATTAGATGGTCACATTTTTAAGATATGTTTTACCTCAGAGGCCTTATTATTTCCCATTTTAAAAAATGGCATTTCAGCCTTCAATTCAATTCTCGTATTACAGTTTGCTACCTGATTTTTTTAGCTGTTAGAAAACATCTCAATATCTTTTGGATGGGTTTTACGTAAAACAAATAAATAAATAAATGAATAAAACTAACAAACCGGCGGCCCGAACAAGCCCCCTAGTCATGCTGTGAACTGCAGAGAGGGATTATGGGCCAGTGGCATTCCCCCGCAGGCACCTGATTGGTACAGACATCTGGCATCGCTCGCCCTCTTTGGACGCTGAGCTCTGTACGCTGCAGAATGGAATGTACCAAGGGGGACCGTTCCACTCCTTGACAATAAACAAGTTTCCAGTAGGATTGGAATTTAAAAGATGTTCAAAAATATGAACTTGGATAAATAATCCTGCTTTTAAATTTAGCTACTGATCCCAGCTGGGACGGCGTTTAAAGGCCCAGTAAGCGCAAATTATGCATTAAGTGAAATTACAAATGACACATACGTTTACATAAAAGGGCAGTTTTGGCCGGAGTGGAGAGACTGGGAGGCAGAGGAGTCAGGTGTGACTGGTACTGCTGCTCTGAGATGCCGGAGGGAACAGCAAGTGCTGCAAAGGGTGGAATTTAAGGACAATTATCGCAAATAAAATTGTAAAGTTTAACATACTAGTAAATTAGTGACCATTAGGCACTCGCATGTCCATGACTTAACCACTTAAGGACCGTGCTGTTTATGTCAGATCTGTGCTGCGTGGGCTCTCCAGCCCACAGCACAGATCACGTTGCACGCAGGAGGATCAGACTTCCCCCCTTTTTTCCCCACTAGGGGGATGTCCTGCTGGGGGGGGGTCTGATCGCCGCCGCTCTGTGTGGCCGAGCGGGGGGGGCTCCTCAAAGCCCCCCTCCGCAGCAATTTTCGCTCTCCTGCGCCTTCCCTCCCTCCCCTCCTCTTTCTGGGCGGCACAGGACGGTGATCCGCTCTGCGCCGCCTCTGATAGGCTTCAGCCTATCAGATGCCGGCGATCCCCGGCCAATCAGAGGCCTTTTTACGTTTGATGTAAACAGCAGGGATTTTTTTCCCCGCGTGTTTACTTGTAGCCTGCGAGCCACGATCAGAGGCTCGCAGGCTGTTCACAGAGACACCCTCCGTGAACTGACATGGAGTGGCCGCTCGAACGAGCGGCCGTTTCCATGGAAACCCACAAACGCCTATCGGTGTTGGCTGTTCGTTAAGTGGTAAGGTACGCACACACACGCCACTTAATGCACGACCAAACAACTTGTTGTCTGCTTCACCATTACGTACACACGCACTGACCAACTAAATGACCAACTCATTTAAATACCATACCCCGCTTTCAAAAAGCAACAAGTCCTTCAAATGACTTGTACACACGTGGCCAACCTGCCCGATAGTTGGTCAGTAGATCCGCCGGTTGGATCAGGCAAACTGCTCATTATCAGTTGGTCGTCTAGTCGTTTATTGCCCGTACATACGCCCAACAGACAAGTTGGAACCATAGTTGGGCAGATTGTCTGCACGTGTGTACGAGCCTTTACGGCCTAGAAAACGCTTTCAATTATTATTGGCCAATCACTGACCATTTTTTAATGCCTCCATGTAGCACGGGGATCAACAGATAGTGAATACTATGAGCAGATTGTGTAGGTAACCTCTCATATTACATGAAGGTGGTAAATTTGGTCAGTGATTGGCCAATCATAGTTGCAAGTGTGTGCCAGGCTTTAAGGCTAGTACGCACCTCCAAATCTTATTGGCCTATCACTGACCAATTTTACCACCTCCCTGTAGTATGAGAGGTTACCTACACAATCTGCTCATAGTATTCAATATCTGTTGATCCCCGTGCTACATGCAAGCAGGGCCGGATTTACCATAAGGCACTGTAGCACGTGCCTACAGACGCCTGATGATGGAAAGGCGGCTCACTCCCCTCCCCCAGTGCCTCCCTCCTTCCCTATGCAGAGTCCTGATGAGAATGTAAATGAGAGGTTACTCACCCAGCTCTCTGCATTCCACTGACCAGATCTCACTTCAGTCAGGGGGCACCTCTAGCTACTTAATATTGAGGATACTTCTGGCTACCTAATACTAAGGGGTGGCTGTAGTGGCAGTACTGTGCCTGTGTGAGCATGACGGCACCTGCGCGGTATCCTGGAGCCATTCTTGTAGCTGTGCTTGCGTGGGTGTAGCGCAGCTGCACTTGTGCATGACCAGGAGATCAGGGGAGATGTGCAGGAGGGTCAGCGGTGGAGGTCCGGAGGATGCAGCGCGAGGATCCAGAAGCTTCCCTCTCTTTAGGTATGTATTTGATTTTTGACCTGAAGTTCACCTCGGGTTCTCTTGAACAGCTTCAATGTTGGGTTTAATTGGGCTTCGAGGTACAATAATTTATTAATTGGGAAGGGGGGGGGGGGGGGCAGTGCATGAAATTCCTTTTTTAATGAAACATACAGCAAAGTCCTCGTTATCCGGAACTCGGCTTTCCAGTGTCCATGCATGGCTCCTGGCATGTCATGTGACCCTATGTGAATCAGGTGACTTGTGGGAGCCGTACACAGGGCCGGTTTTAAGCCAAGACTATATAGGCCATGGCCTAGGGCAGCACAAGATCAAGGGCGGGTGTGCAGAAGGCAATACTAGGGGGAAGGGAAGGGTCACCTGGCTACTTATACTGGAGGGAAGGGGAGGGTCATCAGGCTATCTATATAAAGGGAGAGGAGGGTCACCTGACTTCAAATACCAGAGGGTAAGGGTCGCCAGGATACCTATACTGGAGGGAGGGGGAAGGGTCATCTGACTACCTATACTGGAGGGAGAGGGAAGGGTCATCTAACTACCTATACTGAAAAGGGGCAGCTGCTGATAGTGGCCTTGGGAGGTAAAGAGTACAAATCCGACCCTGATCGTACACAGAGGATGCCGGAAAGCCGCTAGGAGCTACAGGAAGGGTAAAACATGGGGTCTGAAGGCTCGGTAAGTATTTTCTGCTGCACGGGGGCGCGGTTTGTGCTTTTCCCGGCTTTATCTGGCATCAGGTGTTCCCCGCCTGTGCCGTATACAGGGGACTTTGCTGTTTTTGGAATTCGGAACTAACAACACGTCCACAAGTTCAAATAATTTAGTCATACCCAGGGTCCACCTGGAAACTTTTGGTCACAGAGGCTTTTGTCATGCCGCTCCTACATTATGGAACTCCTTACCTCAGCAGATCAGGACAGCTCCATCTCTGAACGTGTTTAAATCCAGACTGAAAACCCACCTGTTCAGTTTGGCATTACCAATTACTGAATCTGAAAGAGCTTAAAGAGAACCTGTACTGAGTTAAAATATTTAAAATAAACACATGAGGTAACTTCAAATGAACATTACATAGTTACCTTGCCATCAGCTCCTCTCAGAAGCTCACCATTTTCTTCTGACAATGATCCCTTCCAGTTCTGACAATATTTTGTCAGATCTGAAATATATCAGTTGCTGTCAATAAAATATCAGTTGCTGTCAGTTACAGCTGAAAGGAGAACTGATGTACCAGGTAATGTCCATGTTTCCCTCTGGCTCAAGTGGGCGATGTTACAGTTTAACTGTGTGCTGACCAGAAAGCTGTTATGGGTAATTGCCATTTTCAAAATGGAGGACGGAAAATTCCCTTGATCACAGTGAAGAAACAGGACGCGGGAGAGGAGAAAGACACTGAGGAGTAGACTACATGGAAGGTAAGTATGACTTGTGTATGCTTATTTTTACTTTTAATTTTCAGTTCAAGTTTTCTTTAAGCGCTTTGAGTCCTATGAGAGAAAAGCACTGTAGAAATGTTATTGTTATTATTGTTAACTACATAGTGGATTATTTCACTCAGGCACCTTACAGAGGTAGAGTCACCCTTTACATAGATTACCAGGCGGGCACTTAATAAACAGTGCTAAGATGTGTGCGCAGAGCAGATTAATTACGCCAGAACGCACTGTTCCCTCATCTGTCATCGTAATACACAACATCACAAACATCCACTCCCCGATCCTAATCATGTTCTTATGACGGGACACTATTTTTCTGCCTCCATAATGGCACAAGGGCTTGTTGGCCGGTGTAGGTGAGGGATTGCAGCTGAGACGTGAGCTCCATGGTACCAGGGACGCGTCTTAGGCGATGTTCAAAGTCAGAAAACCAGGCAGCACGAGAATGGGATGTCCTTACGAGCCTCTCTGAAAATCCACAACCTCTGGGGTATTCCAGAAAACATCAGTAAGCCAAAGCTAAGCTTCTCCTGAGTCAGGTGACCCCGTTTTAAGGTGGCGAGTCATTTTAGGACAGAGGACCGTGTGCCCCAGTGTGAACGTGCTGTAGCCTGGGTGGCTGAGATTTAGCTACTAAGACTTATCACACTAGGAAGAGTAATTGTATTTGTGTAATCTCTCGTCAATGTTCTGCATAGCTTTTCTACCCATATTTTTTGCTTTATTCTGGCTGTCGACAGGAATATTTAGAGGGCAAGCAACTGTCGTAGAGTGCACAGTCCTGTAGGCCAAAACAAATTGGAAGTCACAAGCAACTTTCAACCTCTGAAAAGAGGAAAAGGACACCTATTTAAACTGTTCAACTGCCGTTCAGGAAGATGGCGTCTTAATTGGCAGCCCTGGCAACAGGATTCTGTCCTTTTCTTGTTTTTCTTCCCTTTTCCCTACCAATTTACCTTGTTCCCCCCCCCCCCCCCCCCCCCCCCCCTGAAGGTGTGCAGTGTGGTCCAGTGTAGCCTGGGACGCTGGTGCAGGTCCTGAGGAGTTTGGAACCTGGTACCAGGGACGGACTTACCCTAAGGCACTGTTGGCATGTGCCTACAGGCACCTAATGAGGGAGGGGTGGCTCACTCCCCTCCCCTAGCACCACCCTCTTTCCCTATGCAGAGTCCCGAGCGGAGTGTAACCTGGCTCTCAGCATTCCACTGACCAGATCTACCTTCCGTCGGGGCACAACTACCTGCTTAATACTGAGGGTACCTCTGGCTACCTAATGCTAAAGGGCACCTGTAGCTACCTATGCCGGACAGGGGCAGTGGGGGGGGGGGGGGTGAAAGCTGGGTCAGCCGGCACACTTGCGGAACGGTTCGGCGGGGGTTTATGGGTCCCTGTAGGGTGCAGTTTATGGTGCCAGGACATCTGTGTCTATAGGCTCCTGTAATATTAAATCCAAGCCTGGCTGCTACCCAGGAGGAGGTCGGGACTCCACTGAGGTCGAAAGACACCGTGCTGATCAGGATAAAACCCCTCCCTCCCTTTGTACTTGGCGAAGTAAATCATTCTGATTCTGATCAACATTAAAATATTTAGGGTAATTATTTATTGTATTTATAAAGCGCCAACATATTACGCAGCGCTGGTCATTAGTTTAGGTTACATACAATATTTAGGGGTGACATACAGCAATATGACAATACAGGAATACAAGAAAGACCAGATCACACAGCACAGTATGAGTACAAGGTAATGCTTAGTCAGTCACTGGAGGGGAGCATGGAGATCAGGCAAGTTAGGTTCACTCAAGTGCATAGCATGGATTCACAGTAATGGAGGTGCATCAGGTAGGAGACACAAGGAGGAGGACCCTGCCCAAAGGCTTACAATCTAGAGGGAGAGGAAGGGACACGAGAGGTAGGGGACCAGAGTTCAGCTGTGGGTTTAGAGCACTTGTGAGGGGTAGTAGGCCAGAGTGAAAAGGTGAGTTTTGAAGGCTTTCTTGAAGATGTTGAAGGAGGGGGCTGCCCTAATGGGTGGAGGTAGAGAGTTCCAAAGTGTTGGAGCAGCTCTTGAGAAGTCCTGGAGGCGTGCATGGGACTGTGTGATGCGGAGGGCGGTCAGGCAAAGTTCATTGGAGGAACGGAGTGAGTGGCTAGGTGTGTACCTCTGAGTAAGATCAGAAATGTAGGTTGGACAGGTTTTGTGGACAGATTTGTAGGTCAGACACAGTATCTTGAATCTGAGGTAGTAGTAAAGAGAGAAGTAGTGTGGTGACACTAGGCCCAGGAATGGAGGATCTGAGGTGGAGCATGGGTCAGAAGTACAGCAAAATTAATGTGTGCCACTGGTCTGCTATCATTGACACCATTACTTGCGTGGAGTCAATCACTCATGCCACCCAGAAGTGGATAATGCAAAAGCAGTACTGAAAGGCGACAGCAGAAGGCGGCGGTGGGCTCTGGGACAGAACGTGGCCCGGATTGGTAGCTGTCAGCCTGAGCTGGGTATAGTGCATCATTAATTCCACCCAGAAGTGGATAATACAAGTGGCAGCAGCAGGAGGAGGCAGTGTGCTTGTTCACACTTCCAAGCGCATATGGCTATGCGATCAGAACGCAACAGCCGCGATCTCACACCATCTGCATTGCCGTGCGTTGAACTGTTGATCCCATTCACTACAATGAATGGGTCAGCGATGTGCTATGCCGAAAAATGTGTGCAGCAATGCGATAGCGCATGTAGTCTGAACATCAGACAGCGCAGACTATACACTTCTGCTGTTCCTGCGTGTCGCACACTATACACGTTGCTGAAATGCCCCCGGTAACACATATGGACTAGCCCAAAAACTGTCGCTTCTGTCAGATGTCTACTACCTACTGTAAGTGACAGCAACATAGGAGAAAAGTAATTTATGGTTCATTTTACTCTGGAAAAAACATATTTGTATGTTTGCACATATTTTAAATTGTAAAATTTTTAGCCATAGTGCCCCTTTAATAAATAAAATCATCATGTAAAAATTGCATTTTGTGTTTGCATTTTTTTTGCAATGTTTGATGTTTGCATTTTTTTAATGAGCTGAAAGATTTAAGGGTGAAAAACATGCAAAAATAACCACCACAGAAATCCGGAACGGGAAAATGCTTTTTCATAGAAATATATGCGTTTTGGGGATATGCTGCCTAATCTTGTATTGTAGGTACTCATTATGACTAATTATGTTGTTTGGTGGCAAATGCCACATAATTACTTTGAGGGGGGAGCATGCGTACGTACAAAAAGGGCGCCTGGACAAAAAGGGCGCGGGGTGTAAACTCTAAATAATAATTAATCATTAATAGGGTTTATAAATATAGTGTGCTATATTTCGTTTACAAATAATGTTTAACAAAATTATAAATCATTAAATAATGTTTATGAAATCGGAAATTGTGAAAACGTTAATCTTCCCTGTTTCAAAAGTTAAACTTATAATTACGTTTATAAAAAAACCAATAATATATGTTTAATTGTTATAATTGTATATTATTGTGAATAACCGTCATTTATGGTTTGTTCTTATAATAAAATCTGAAAATATTGTTTATAAAGATGATCGAAATATAACTACATTCGTAATAAGTGTTGTAATACATTAGTAATTATTACTAAAATTTTAATAAAACTATACCTAAGCCTACTCTTACACAGAACCCTACCTGTACCTATCCCTAACCCCTAGACTCCCCTGTTGGTGCCTAAACCTAAGACCCCCCTGTTGGTGCCTAAACCTAAGACCCCCCTGTTGGTGCCTAAACCTAAGACCCCCCTGTTGGTGCCTAAACCTAAGACCCCCCTGTTGGTACCTAAACCTAAGACCCCCCTGTTGGTGCCTAAACCTAAGACCCCCCTGTTGGTGCCTAAACCTAAGACCCCCCTGTTGGTGCCTAAACCTAAGACCCCCCCTGTTGGTGCCTAAACCTAAGACCCCCCTGTTGGTGCCTAAACCTAAGACCCCCCTGTTGGTGCCTAAACCTAAGACCCCCCTGTTGGTGCCTAAACCTAAGACCCCCCTGTTGGTGCCTAAACCTAAGACCCCCCCTGTTGTTGCCTAAGTACCCCTCCCTGTACCTACCCGTAACCCCTAGACCCCCCTATTAGTGCCTAAACCTAAGACCCCCCTGTTGGTGCCTAAACCTAAGACCCCCCTTTATTATGTGGATAATAATGTTTTAGTAATTGTGGATTCAAAAAATATTTTGCAATTTACGTTACGTACTGATCGCTTTATTTTGTGAATAATAATGTTTTACAAACAGTAAGGGATAAAACTTTAAATAATGTTTTAATTATTTAAATAAGATAAATATGTTTAGTATTTTCATAAACGTTATTCGGCACGGGTGCATTTTATAAACGTAAATCACCACAAGTTCAGTTATAAATCATTAAACATCGCCGGGCGCCGTTTGTAAACTTTATTTAGCTCCTGGCGCCGTTTATAAACTTTATTTAGCTCCGGCGCCCTTTTTTCCTACTCGGCGCCCATTAAACGCTATTTATTATGGGAGTGAATGGCGGCGCCCTTTTTGTCCACTAGCGGCCTGCGCCCTTTTTTCCCAGCTCCGCAATTCATACTGATGTTGCTTGGGGGGAAATACTGGATAATTATGTTGTTGGGAAGGGGGTGGGGGGGGGGGGGGGGAGAGACACTGCTTCGTAATGTTGCAGGAAGGGAACGCTGCATAATTATTTGTTTGAGGGACTGCTCCACACTAAGGGCTCAGACACAATGTAAGCGTTTTTCTGAGCCGTTTCGATTCATTAGCGCTTTCTGAGCGCTTTTAAAAAATTGCTTCCATTCACTTGCATTAAAATGGCGGTGACATCGTGTAAAAATCGATGCGATCACATACATTTTTACGTGTCCCAAGATTTTACGCGATCGTGGTGATTATTATGCAATTTTAATGCAAGTTAATGGGAGCAATTTTTTTAAAGCGCTCAGAAAGCACTGGACAATCAAAACTGCTCAGAAAAGCGTTATCTTGTGTCTGAGTACTAATGCATATCATGTATTTAGATACTTCCACTACTTTTCTCAGTGCTATTCCCCATCACAGGTCATCCCCATACAGACAAAACCTTCCATTCTTCACCTGTGCTGAACCTTAATTATGAAACTCTATTTATTCTCGCCTGTATACTCAGCTCCCTGTACTCATTTGTCTATTTTATTGGCGTTGTGTTTGGCATAAAGACAATGAGCTTATTATTATTGAATACATAACCCATGTTTGGCTGACACCTGAACTGTGTACCCTCCAACGATGGTCTGAATATCATTCCAGATAGTTTAAAAGGACCATGCGCCATGCTACGAGTCATCACGCTAGCCAGCTTGAGAGTCCTGCGCATGCGCGGCTCTCTAAGACTGAACCGAGCAAGTGCAGGACTCTTACGCCGGCCGGCGTGCTGACGCGCACGGGTCAGGGCCGGATTTAGGCCAAGGCCACCTAGGCCATGGCCTTGGGCACCACAGGCGCAAGGGCACCAAAGCAGCAGGTGAAAATGCTTGCAAATGCTGCAATGCAGGGAGATCAGGCGAGCGCCTGACCGCAAGTTACTCTGCTGCTAGCCACCTGTGCAGCAGCTACCATGCTCTCTGTGCATGTTTGCATTGCACCCAGCAGCTATGGACTTGGGCAGCATTGGAGACAGAAAGGAAGAGGAGGCTTCTGCACTGGAGACGAGCGGAGAAATGAGTGACACTGATGGCTGCTGCAGTGTGAGGATGAGCTGGCTACCTATAATGAAAGAGGGTGGGAAATGGAGCGATTAAAGGAGTCATCTGGCTACCTATACTGAAGGGAAAGGGGGGAGGGGTCATCTGGCTACCTATACTGGAGGGAAAGGGGGGAGGGGTCATCTGGCTACCTATACTGGGGGGATCATTAGGCTACCCATACTAGAGGGAAGGGGTCATCTGGCTACCTATACTGGAGAAAAAGGGGGTAGGGGGGTCATCTGGCTACCTATACTGGAGGGAAGGGGGGAGGGGTCATCAGGCTAACTATCAGGGGAGGACTGGGACCTTTTAGCCTGGAGGGAAAACACAAACTAAAAGCCCGTTTCACGGCAGCCCCAGCCCAAATGACATCACACATGTGCCCCACGTGCTATATGCCGGTAATCACGTGGGGCGCCAATGCAGAAATACAGCAAGGGCACTCGAGGGACAGCGTGACAGGTAGTATAAAAGCACTGGCACCAGGGAGCACATAATATATTTTGAAGGACACCGGCCGGGGTTTCCGTCGCATTCATTGTTCGTGATTCTCACACTTGATCGACCACATCGGCCCAAGATTTCCCGATCTATACATTCAACTAATTTCCACCCGAAATCAGTCAAGTCCTGGAGCCTAGGGACTATCTGCAAGCAGCCCTTCTGCGGCCCTTTTGCAGTCTAGGGACTGTTGAAAACTTTTCGACCTAGATAATACCTTATGTAGCTGTGTTGTTTTAACATAGCATGCAGTTGTTTTAACAATGGTGAGAGACCAGACAGATTTGTTTCCCATGGACCCTGCAGGCAGGCCTCTGCTCTGCATCATACTGTGTATATTTACCAGCTTGCCCGCCCTCTAATTGCTCTGTAGTTGGGCGTTTGTTTCCCTCAGCTAGTTAACCTAGTGGTTCACATTGCCTTATACAAAAACCTGAATGCAACAGGTACTGTACCAGCCCTAAATCATTAAATGAGATGCAGCCTGGGGGGAAATCTCCCCCCTTCCCCCCTGGCCAGTCCTCCCCTGCTAACTATACTAGAGGGAAGGGTTCATCTAGCTACCTATACTGGAGGGAAGGGGGGAGGGGTCATCTCGATACCTATACCGAAGGGGGGGTGGCTAGTGACAGTGGCCTTGGGCAGTAAAGAGTACAAATCCGGCTCTGGCATTGGTGACTTCAGGCCGAAGTTACCGATTAACAGAGCCGCCAGCGGGACCTGTAGAGGAGCCAGGAGGACACCGGGGGACCTTGTGAGCTACGGGGGCTGGAGGAATCCCCAGGTAAGTCCAAATTTCATTTTGAGCCTGAACTCAGGGTACTTTTATCTATTATTTAGTTAAAGAGAACCCTTAGCCAAAGCTCAGGTACAGAAGTACATACCATACTTCTGGATCCTAATGAGGCTTCCCACAGCATCCGCTGGTCCCCCTCCAGCCGATTGGGGACATGCTCCTACTCCGGCACGAGCACGCCCATTCTGTAGCTGTGCCTGCGCAGCAGCACCAGCTTACTAAGTAGGCGTGGCCGTACACATGCAGGTGCAGTACATCTTATTAGATGCAAATATTATGCTTATTAATACAGCTTGGAAATGGACCAATAATATGAAGCAGCTGATGCGACATTTGATTGGTCCAATTTGAAGACAAATACATTTGCATAAAATGTGCATCTACTTGGAATCATTGCTCAAGAGAAATGTCTTTGCATAAAAAGCATAGGAAAAATAATAAATGGGAGCCTTGTGCTCTCCTGCTCAGTCACAGGCTAGCAGGAGAGCACAAGGCTCCCATTTATTATTTTTCCTATGTGATTACAATGCTTTTCAACACGAGCTGTATCAGGCTTAAGATACAGCTTGAGGAAGGACCTTGTCCGAAACAGCGTCTGTCGCTGTTATGGCTATCTCTTTGTCTTTTTAAAACAATAAAAGAGCTATAGATTACTGAAGTGGTGCTGTGGACTTCTCGTGTTGGACTTTATTTGACCCACTCAGGGCTACTGGGTCTATCCACTTTAGCACACGTCTGTCCCCATTGGAGTGCTAGTCTATCCGGTTTCTACAATTACAATGCTTTTGTCTTTCTGATGCACCTAGCACCTTTAGCACTGAGCACTTTTTTTCCCTGACGACTCCATTTAAGGGGTTGAAACATGTTGGATTGGTGGGGTTTTTATTCTAATGTAAGAACGTAAATAGCAATATTTTTCAAGGTTTGGGATTTGATCGTCCTAGTGACAGGCTATATGATCTATCGAATTATAGAATCCCACCTTGATTGGTTTTTGTAATAAACTATCTCATAGTGATTTTTTGAAAAGGAATAAGTAAAAGTTACATTTTATTTAGACTTCTGAATGGGTCATACTGTGTAATCCATGTTATCTCAAGCACAGATTTGACAAGACATGCACTCCATTATCAGACTTCTAAATCAGAGCATCTGAGGACTGATGAGTTAACCGGGCCGGGGCAGAGGCAGTCAGATCCGCCTGGAGCAGTTCTCACGGACGCCGCAGATCCATCGTGTACTTTAGCAGACCGAGCAGCCTTCTGAACCGGTCAGAGGTAATTGACAGGCACCTCCAGCAGCTGGCCATCCCACAGCCTTTCGGAGTGTTGTCTCACTTTGACTAGACCACTAATTACAGAGTCCAGAGAACATGTGTTCCTTAGGACCGCAGCTGCGGCCGTGACGTGCCAAACTATCAACAATAACACCGAATTCTCCAGATAATATTAGCGAGGCTTCCAAACCTCACAAGACGGGATCTTTGGCTAAATGCGTCTGCTGCAAATGATACAATTCTGACGTGTTTTCACATTCATCTCCAGATCGTGTTCCGATCTGACTCTAATCAGCTGTAGACGGTGTGGTGTGTCTGTACGCTGGCCACACATAAAGATTGGGATTGTAGGACAAAACAATCGATTCAATAGTACAGTGTCCCCTATTCAGATCTGAACTTTAAACATAAAGTGGAATACAAGACTATTTGCAAAAAAATTAGAAACTTGTAAAGTTAAAGAGGCCCTGTAGGGAGGCCTAGTAGAATTAAAATACCATATTTTTTGGCATATAAGATGCTCTGGAATATAGGACGCAACTAGGTTTAGGGGGCAAAAACCAGGGAAAAAAATATACTACACCTGAGGTGTCCATGGTCCAGGACCAGGAACTTCTTGTAGATGTTCTCACCCAATTATTGTGTCCTCCTGTTTCCTCCAAGTGTCGTCCTGTGTCCCCAGTGTGTCCCCTTCTGTCCCCAGTGTGTCTTCTTCTGCCCCGTTTGTCCTCATCTACCCGCCGTTTATCCTCCCCCCCCCCCCCCCCCACACACACACTCACACAAACACACTTCCCCGTGTATCCTCCTCTGCCCCCATGTATAACAGTAATTATCAGAATCAACAGCTTGGCTCACCTCATCCAGCGGCGATCACAGACCTCTCCTCACCTTCGCTGTGCCTTAAGTGCCGGCTTCTGCTGATGGCATCATCAGTAGAGGCCGGCACTAGGAGAACAGTGAAGGAGAGGAGAGATCTGTGATCGCCGCTGAAGCCGTTGGATGAGGTGAGCCAAGCTGCCAATTCTGATAATTACCGTTATACATGAGGGCAGAGGAGGATACATGGGGGGGAGGGGGGTTTCAGAGGACATACAGGGGGACAATGCAGGGAATCCCCGACATTGCAGCAGGTCGGGGGGGTTCGTATTGGTGGACATTCGGAAGTCGGGGACTTCCTGTATTTGGCATATAATTTTGGGGGAGAAAAAGTGCATGTTATATGGTGAAAAATATGGTAGTTTAGAGAGTAGAAGATACAGGCACTCTTGCATGCACAAAAAAAAGCCACAAGACAAAATTAGATGTCAATGGATCCAATCTCCAAAAATGGTAAAAAAGCAATGCCCAATTATTCTTTAACACTTGTCTGACTACCTGTAGCCACCACATGTATAAAAATACAAGAATACAACAGAAACATAGGTGACTGTCACACAGACGAGATGACATCAGATGCTGCTTGTAAAGAGTTCCAAACATTCATTTAAACACAATCACAATTTCAATGCATAAGAGTCCCTAAAAACAGGACTCTTATGCATAAATTATTACAATTATGTATTTCTATAACGGCAACATCTTCTGCAGCGATGTACAGAGTATATTGTCTTGTCACATAACTGTCCCTCTGAGGGGCTCACAATCTAATCCCTACCACAGTCCTATGTCTATGTATGTATCGTTTAGTGTATGTATCATAGTCTAGGGCCAATTTTAGGGGGAAGTCAATTAACTTATCTGTATGTTTATGGGATGGGGGAGGAAACTGGGGTGCCTGGAGAAAACCCATGCAGGGAGAACATACAAACTTTGTGCAGATAGTGCCCTGGCTAAGTACTGCTCCAGGTCGATTTAGATTATCCCTGACCATGCCGGAACAGGGAAACCTTGGCTATTATTCCCAATATTCTCCATAACATATGTAGCAATTTTGATGACAATAGCATATATGATATATATATGGTATAATAACCAAGACAACGGGAAAATAAAATATTTATTATTATAATTATTTTAAAGCTATAATGGCCGAAAACTGAGAAATAATGAATTTTTTTCTATTTTTTTCTTATTAATCCTGTTAAAATCCATTTATAAATAAATAATTCTTTGCAAAATGTACCACCCAAAGAAAGCCTAACTAGTGGAGGAAAAAAACAAGATATAGATCAATAAATTGTGATAAGTAGTGATAAAGTTATTAGCGAATGAATGGGAGGTGAAAATTGCTCGGATGCATACGGTGAAAAATCCCCGCGGGCTGAAATGGTTAATTAGCTGATTAAAATCACCACTACTGTTTTCCTTGTGTCCTGTGCAGGAGTTGAGGTCCACTTTAAAGCAGTCCAATGGTTACTTTAGATTGCTCAGTGCCCACCCTGGCAACAGGTCAGAGCAACCGCTTCTGTCAGAGGCTTCTCACACAGGTGCTGTGATTCGCAGAATGTGCGGCCGACGTGGCAGCTGACATTTTAGCTGATGGGCTTTTCGGAAAGATGTTCCCAGCCTCGGCGCCAGCAGAACGGATCCAGATGAGCAGCTTACCCCGGGAGGGTAAATAACTATCATTTTCAATCAGAAAATTGCTTTTGCGCTCGCACTTTAGATCAATTTAAGATATTATTCGGGAATGGGCATTCTTCTAATCAGGTTGTGAGATTGGTTCCCTCGGTGGTTTGTGCCTCCCACCCTTTGTATTCACTCACTGTGGCTTTGATAAGGCAGATAAAATGATTGGTGTTTGCCGGACGGGCGGACACATGTGTCGCTGATGTCTGCCACATGTCTGACATGGGCTGTTTCCACGGCTTTCAGAGGACCTCTTTTCTGTTTGACGTGCTGATGAACCAGAGCTGGTTCTCTGTGCAAGTCAGGGGGTAAGAGAAGCACCCAGCGAGGTATACAATGATTACAAAGTTTAAGATAAGGTAAGCAGGGCCATTTTTAGGCATAGGCAAATCAGGCAGATGTCTGGGGTGACAACTGCTTGAGGGGGCGCCAAGGAGCTATTTTAAGCATACTGCTTTATGTCATTCTTATGCACAACTGCTAGTTCCATTAACTACCTAACGACCGCCCCACGCCAATGGGTGTGGCTGCGGTGGCAGTCCCAGGACCGCCTAACGCCAATTGACGTCAAGTCCTGGGGCCAGCTACTGCAGGAGATCGCGCGCAGGCTGCGTGTGCAACTCCTGCTTGGGGGGCGGAGCTCCGCCCCGTCTTCAGTCTCCGAGTGGCGATCACTGCTTGGGAGACTGTTAGACAGCGGTTACATAGTAGAGCGTTGCGATCTGCAGCAGCGCTGTACTGGGGACAGACGTGCGGCACGGCCCGATCACTATGATTGGCTGACTGGGGAGGGAGGGTTTAATAGAAAATGAAAAAAAAATGTTAAAGATATTACAAAAAATAAATATTAATTAAAAAAAAAAAAACATCTGGGAGGCAATCAGACTCCATCAAAAGAGAGCTCTGTTGGTGGAGGGGAAAGGGGGGTGGGGCACTTGTGTGCTGTGTTGTGCGGCCCTTCAGCTTGACCTTAAAGCCGCAGTGGCCTATTTTAGTAAAGTATGGCCAGGGGGGTTTAGCACAGTGGTCCTCAAGAGGTTAAGACATGGATGAATGGTAATTTTAACATCTAAATGGACACTGCTGATTAACAAAGGTTGTCTTTAATTTCAACCTTCAATTTGTGAACTGCCAGGAACAAAGCAGGATTGCATTAAAAATTGCGCAGGCCGGCGATTGCGATTCAGCAAAAACAAAGCACTCTAGTGAAAAAAACAGCACAGCAATTAACATGTTAATAACGGTGCTGTTGGGATCGGCTAAGTGGTTGCGGTCCGCTTTTGGAAGTGGATCGCAGATAGTGGAACAGGACCCTGATAGTGCATGTTGGTCTGGGAGAAATTAATGATATGTATTTTAAATCTCACAATTTTTCTTTTTATTTCTTTAACCTTTGGGCCAATTAAAATTATATTCTTTTATCTTAGATCCTCCAGATCTAATAAACACATACGATAAAAAAGGGTGCGGGGAAAAAGAAGCGGCATGAAGAAGCCAAAAACTTAAAAGATCGTCTATAACAAAGTTTTCTTTTATCCTTTCTTCATCTTTATCTCTGCTAGATTAGTAAATATTTTAAAATAACGGTATTAAAAAGTGAAAGCCGTAAATGCCTAACTCTAAAACCCACCTGACGCCTAACCCTAAAACCCCCCTCCCTGACCCCTAACCCTAAAACCCCCCTTCCTGACGCCTAACCCAAAACCGCCACTTCCTGACGCCTAACCCTAAAACCCCCCTCCCTGACGCCTAACCCTAAAACCCTTCTTCCTGACGCCTAACCCTAAAACCCCCCTCCCTGACGCCTAACCCTAAAACCCTTCTTCCTGACGCCTAACCCTAAAACCCCCCTCCCTGACACCTAACCCTAAACCCCTTCTTCCTGATGTCTAACCCTAAAACCCCCCTCCCTGACGCCTAACCCTAAAACCCTTCTTCCTGACGCCTAACCCTAAAACCCCCCTCCCTGACGCCTAACCCTAAAACCCTTCTTCCTGGTGTCTAACCCTAAAACCTCCCTCCCTGATGCCTAACCGTAAACCCCCCTCCCTTACGCCTAACCTCAGGGACGGATCTAGACCAAGGTGCCCCAAGTTGCGCCTGGGGCAAGGTCAGGTTTTGGCACCTAAACTGCTATTCCCCATCCTAATTTTTCTGCCTTTTTAAGATTTCAACAAACTGCGCCTGGGGCAAGAGACCCGCTTGCCCCCCCCTAGATCCGTCCTAACCTTATAGAGGAACTCCAGTGAAAATAATGTAATTAAAAAGTACTTCATTTTTACAATAAATATGTATAAATGATTTAGTCAGTGCTTGCCTATTGTAAAATCTTGTAAATCCCTGATTTACATTCTGACAGTTATCACATGGTGACATTTTTACTGCTGGCAGGTGATGTAGCTGCTGCTTGCTGTTTTGGCAGTTGGAAACAGCTGTAAACAGCTATTTCACACAATGCAACAAGGTTCACAGACAGGAAACTGCCAGGAGTAGCATGGTCCTCAGAGTTTCTTGTGGGAGAGGTTTCACCACAATATCAGCCATACAGAGCCCCCTGATGATCCGTTTGTGAAAAGGAATAGATTTCTCATGTAAAAGGGGGTATCAGCTACTGATTGGGATAAAGTTCAATTATTGGTCACGGTTTCTCTTTAAAACCTTCCTTCCTGATGCCTAACCCTAAAATCCCCCCTCCCTGACGCCTAACCCTAAAACCCTTCTTACTAACGCCTAACCCTAAAACTCCCCTCCCTGACGCCTAACCCTAAACCCCCCCCTCCCTGACGCTTAACCCTAAACCCCTTCTTCCTGATGCCTAACCCTAAAACCCTTCTTCCTGATGCCTAACCCTAAAATCCCCTTTCCTGACCCCTAACCCTAAGACCCCCCTCCCTGACGCCTAACCCTAAACCCCTTCTTCCTGACGCCTAACCCTAAACCCCTTCTTCCTGACGCCTAACCCTAAAACCCCCCTCCTGGATGCCTAACCCTAAAACCCGCCTCCCTGACGCCTAACCCTAAAACCCCCCTTCCCGACGCCTATCCCTAAAACCCCCCTTCCTGACGCCTAACCTTAAAACCCCCTTCCTCCACGGCAAATGACGTAAATACCTAAAATGATACATAACTTAAAAATTAATGTAAAAACAATAATTTACAAAATGAAAATTCTCAAAACTAATATAAAAAGGGTAATTAGCAAACTGATAAATCTTAAAACTAAAAAAATTTGTTCGGATCGGCCCGGCTGATTATTTCTGCTTTTGGCGCCCAGTAGCTGATATTTTGCATTAGCGCCAGTGGCTGTGAGGCGCCCAAATAGCCCATTAGTCCCAAATTTCCTGCTATCCCAATAAACATCTCAGCCGGCCTCGAAGAGCCAGACAGGCTATTTTTTCGAAAGTTGATACTGTAGAGGCGATACGGTTGAAATCATTCTCTCTTGGTTTTCCAGACAGTTCCGTTGCTGAAAAGAGCATCATCCTAAAGTGAGGTCATCGTGGTATCGGCGATGGGTATAACAGCATCTTTGATCCCCGAATGCAGGTGTGAGATGGAGAAAAAAAGCTGATCAGAAGAATGCGGAGCAGGATGACAGACCCCTTATTACTCCCCATTCCAGCGAGACCACAACTATTTATTACCTCCTACTACCGAACAGCGCTCCTCGCTTGTTTAGTGTTACAGAGTCACGCAAATATATTCCCCCGTGCCATGCAAGCCATTCATCATCAAGCAAATAAGATGATTACAGCAGCAGATGTGGACCAGATCTGATGCACACAGAACAAGCTCGAATTTATGAACACGGGAGGCCGGTGCCTTCACTGAGGATTTCATCCTGCAGCATATGCCTGCTAATCCTGGAAGCTAAACTCTAGGAGCATCTATCTACATATATATAATATATAATAAGTAAGTGCCTCAACCTTCAAGCAAGAAGAAGAAGTACTTTCCATGAGAAATGTATGCGTGCTCAAACACCAAGTTTAACCCTAGCAAGTCTGGCTTTGCAAATCTGGCCTAATTGCCTATTCATGAGGCAATACTCATGCAAATATGAATTTGCTTTCGCATGCCAAACTATGCAGGGTCAAAAAACCAATAACGCAAAGCAGCTCACCCTGCGGGAATTAGTTCATGCTACATTAGCACTATCCAGGAGCACCACGGGGAGGCTTCCCAATGCCCCCATACAACTGGGGGGACTGCGGGGTCCCAGGCTCTCTCACTGCCTGGGAACCACAGCAGCACCCCGGAGGGAGAGGCTGGGTGGCGCAGCCGCCCCCCCCCCCCAAGCGTGGCCAGAGAGGCGTCTGCACCCACCTCCCAATATTAAAAACAGGCACTTACCTTAACGTCCATTGTGTTCTGGTACATGCGCATTAATTTTCTCCACCCACTTTTCTGAATATTAATCCCGGTCACCCAGTGACCAACTGTGTAAAGTTTAGGAACCCTGCCATTAACAGTGTAAGAATGGCTGCAGTTTACATTTTCCCAGTGAAATTTGTATTTGTCTCCACCCACTGATGACCCGGCGTTGCCCGGGAATGTATTTGACTGGTGTTGGCTCTGCCCACTTTCTAACCCTAATGCACAAACACTCAATGACCAAGTTTGTGAGCTTTGGCTTCCTTGGCATCAATAATTTGTATATTCCAATAGAAATTAAACAAATCAGATTGGCTGTTTGTCGCTTCACCCCCTCTGGAGCATTTGAACCCCAGTCACCCAATGACCAACTGTAGCAGGTTTGAGGCCTCTGCTATTAACAGTGTGAAAATGGCAGCAATTTAAATATTCCACTTGAAAATCAACAGGTGAATTTTGATTGGCTATTATAGGCTCCACCCACTTCCCTGAATATTAATCTGGGCAAAGTTTGGGAACCCTGCCATAAACAGTGTAAGAATGGCTGCAGTTTACATTTTCCCAGTGAAATTTGTTTTTTGCTCCGCCCACTGTTTGTAACCTAGACACACAGTCATTCAGTGACCAAGTTTGTGAGCTTTCGGGTCCTTGGCATCAATAATTTGTATTTTCCCGTGAAATGAAATGAAACAAATCTGATTCACTGTTTGTGGCTCTGTCCCCTTTTCTGAATTTGAACCCCAGTGACCCAATGACCAACTGTACCAGGTTTGAGGCTTGTGCCATTAACAGTGCAAAAATGGCAGCAATTTTAATATTCTCCTTGAAAAGCGACATGTGATTTTTGATTGGCATTTTTAGGCTCCACCCACTTTTCTGAATATTAATCCCAGTCACCCAGTAACCAGCTGTGCAAAGTTTGAGAACCCGGCCATTAACAGTGAGGAAAGGCTGCAGTTTACAATTTCCCAGAAAAATCTGTTTTTAACTCCATCCACTTTTTGTAATCTTGACACAGTCACTCAATGATCAAGTTTGTGAGCTTTTGGGTTCCTGGCATCAAAATTGTGTGACTGGAAGCAGTTTATCCAGCAAAGAAATCTGGCTGTTTGTGGCTCCACCCCTTTACTGAATTTGAACCCCAGACACTTAACGACCAACTGTAGCAGGTTTGAGGCCTCTGCCATTAACAGTGTAAGAATGGCTGCAGTTTCAATATTCCCCTTGAAAATCAATAGGTGAATTTTGATTGGCTCTTGTAGGCTCCACCTACTTTTCAGAATATTAATCCTAGTCACCCAGTGACCAACTGTGCAAAGTTTGAGAACCCTGCCAATAACAGTGTAAGAAAAACTGCAATTTACATTTTCCCATGGAAAAAGTTAGTTGTTTTTGGCTCTGCCCTCTATTTGTAATCTTGACATACTGTCACTCAATGACTTTGAGCTTTGGGGTCCTTGGCATCAATAAGTTGCATTTTACCATTGAAAATAAACAAATCTGATTGCCTGTTTTTGGCCAGCTCCCTTCAGAATTTAAGCCCCAGTCTCCCAGTGACTGACTGTAGCAGATATTAGGCCTCTGCCATTAAGAGTGTAAGAATGGCAGCAATGTAAATATTCCCCTTGAAAATCAAAAGGTGAATTTTGATTGGCTGCTGTAGGCTCCACCCACTTTCCTGAATATTAGTCCCAGTCATCCAGTGACCAACTGTGTCACCCACCCACCCAGTTTGAGAACCCTGTCAATAACAGAATGGCTGAAATCAATCTAACAAATCTGATTGGCTGTTTGTGGCTCCACCCCTTTAGTGAATTTGGACCCCAGTCACCCAATGACTGACTGTATCAGGTTTGAGGCCTCTGCCATTAACCTCCTTGGCGGTATGAAAAATACCGCCAGGAGGGAGCGCAGCAGTTTTTAAAAAAAATTTTTTTTTTTTAATCATGTAGCGAGCCGAGGGCTCGCTACATGATAGCCGCTGCTGAGCGGCATCCCCCCGCCCGCTTCGATCAGGAAATCCCGTTCATAGAACGGGATTTCCTGGAGGGCTTCCCCCGTCGCCATGGCGACGGGGCGGGATGACGTCACCGACGTCACTGACGTCGGGACGTCATTGGGAGTCCCGGGCCACCCCTCGGCGCTGCCTGGCACTGATTGGCCAGGCAGCGCTGGGGTCTGGGGGGGGGGGGGCCCGCGCGCCGCAGCAAATAGCAGCGATCGGGCGGGGGCCGGCGGCGATCAGAGTGCTGGCGCAGCTAGCAAAGTGCTAGCTGCGTCCAGCAAAAAAAAAATTATGAAAATCGGCCCAGCAGGGCCTGAGCGGCACCCTCCGGCGGCTTACCCCGTGTCCAGCACGGGGTTACCGCTAAGGAGGTTAACAGTGTAAGAATGGTAGCAATATGAATATTCCCCTTGAAAATCAATAGGTAAATTTTGATTGGCTTTTGTAGGCTCCACGTACATTTCTGAATATTCATCCCAGTCACCCAGTGGCCAATTGTGTCAAGTTTGGGAACCCTGCCATGTTAAAAATATACTTGTTGGCACCGCCCACTTTTTCTAATCTTGACATACAGTCACTCAATTATCAAGTTTATCAGCTTTGGGGTCCTTGGTATCAATACTTTGTATATTCCCATTGAAAAATAAACAAATCTGGCTGTTTGTGGCTCCGCCCCTTTCTGAATTTGAACCCCAGTCACCCAATGACCAGGTTTGAGGCATCTGCTATTAACAGTATGAGAGAATGGTAGCAGCTTAAATATTCCCTTTGAAAATTAAAAGGTGAATTTTTATTGGCTGTTGTAGGCTCCATTCACCTTCCAAAATCTTAATCTCATTCACCCAGTGACCAACTGTGCAAAGTTTGAGAACCCTGCTATTAACGTCGTAAGATTGGCTGCAGTTTATATTTTCCCAGTAAATTTTGTTTTTGGTTCTGCCCACTTTTTGTAACCTGGACACACAGACACTCAATGACCAAGTTTGTGAGCTTTCAGGTTCCTGGCATCAAAAATGTGTGAATAGAAGCAGTTTATCCACCAAGGAAATCTGATTGGCTGTTTGTGGCCCCGCCCCTTTAGTGAATTTGAACTCCAGTCACCCAATGACCGACTGTAGCAAGTTTGAAGGCTCTGCCATTAAAAGTGTAAGAATAGCAGCAGTTTAAATATTCCCCTTGAAAATCGGTAGGTGAATTTTGATTGGCTGTTGTAGGTTCCACCCACTTTCTTGAATCTTAATCGCATTCACCCAGTGACCAAGTGTGCCAAGTTTGAGAACCCTGCGATTAACAGTCTAAGAATGGCTGCAGTTTACAATTTCCCATTTAAAATGAATGGCTGAAATTTGATTGGCTATTTTATGCCACGCCCACTTTCCCTGGATTTGTAACCTCGGTCACCAAGTGACCAACTGTGCCAAGTGTGGGAATTCTGGCTTGATTACTGTGAGAATGGCAGCCTTTAACATTTTTTCCATTGACTTGAATGGGTGAAATCTGATTTGCTGTTTGTAGCTACGCCCACGTGTGCAGGGGGGACGCGAGACCCCCAGAACATATCATCCCAGATAGTAAGGGATCTGTATACCAAGTCTCGTTCAAATCGGTCAAGCCGTTTTCGAATGATCGCGGCACACACACACACACGCACGCACGCACGCACGCACGCACGCACACACACACACACACACACACACACGTGAAAAACTATTTGCCCCCTTCCTGATTTCTTATTCTTTTGCATGTTTGTCACACTTAAATGTTTCTGCTCATCAAAAACCGTTAACTATTAGTCAAAGATAACATAATTGAACACAAAATGCAGTTTTAAATGATGGTTTTTATTATTTAGTGAGAAAAAAACTGCAATTACTGCAATCAAGCGTTTGCGATAACTTGCAACGAGTCTTTTACAGCGCTCTGGAGGAATTTTTGCCCACTCATCTTAGCAGAATTGTTGTAATTCAGCTTTATTTGAGGGTTTTCTAACATGAACCGCCTTTTTAAGGTCATGCCACAACATCTCAATAGGATTCAGGTCAGGACTTTGACTAGGCCACTCCAAAGTCTTCATTTTGTTTTTCTTCAGCCATTCAGAGGTGGATTTGCTGGTGTGTTTTGGGTCATTGTCCTGCTGCAGCACCCAAGATCGCTTCAGCTTGAGTTGACAAACAGATGGCCGGACATTCTCCTTCAGGATTTTTTGGTAGACAGTAGAATTCATGGTTCCATCTATCACAGCAAGCCTTCCAGGTCCTGAAGCAGCAAAACAACCCCAGACCATCACACTACCACCACCATATTTTACTGTTGGTATGATGTTCTTTTGCTGAAATGCTGTGTTACTTCTACGCCAGATGTAACGGGACACGCACCTTCCAAAAAGTTCAACTTTTGTCTCGTCGGTCCACAAGGTATTTTCCCAAAAGTCTTGCCAATCATTGAGATGTTTTTTTAGCAAAATTGAGACGAGCCTTAATGCTCTTTTTGCTTAAAAGTGGTTTGCGCCTTGGATATCTGCCATGCAGACCGTTTTTGCCCAGTCTCTTTCTTATGGTGGAGTCATGAACAATGACCTTAATTGAGGCAAGTGAGGCCTGCAGTTCTTTAGATGTTGTCCTGGGGTCTTTTGTGGCCTCTCGGATGAGTTTTCTCTGCGCTCTTGGGGTAATTTTGGTCGGCCAGCCACTCCTGGGAAGGTTCATCACTGTTCCATGTTTTTGCCATTTGTGGATAATGGCTCTCACTGTGGTTCGCTGGAGTCCCAAAGCTTTAGAAATGGCTTTATAACCTTTACCAGACTGATAGATCTCAATTACAGTACTTTGTTCTCATTTGTTCCTGAATTTCTTTGGATCTTGGCATGATGTCTAGCTTTTGAGGTGCTTTTGGTCTACTTCTCTGTGTCAGATAGCTCCTATTTAAGTGATTTCTTGATTGAAACAGGTGTGGCAGTAATCAGGCCTGGGGGTGACTACAGAAATTGTACTCAGGTGTGACAAACCACAGTTAAGTTATTTTTTAACAAGGGGGGCAATCACTTTTTCACACAGGGCCATGTAGATTTGGAGGTTTTTTTTCTCACTAAATAATAAAAACCATCATTTAAAACTGCATTTTGTGTTCAATTATGTTATCTTTGACTAATAGTTAATGGTTTTTGATGAGCAGAAACATTTAAGTGTGACAAACATGCAAAAGAATGAGAAATCAGGAAGGGGGCAAATAGTTTTTTACACCACTGTACATACATCCGATTTTATATATATAGATTTATATAGCACTGACATCTTATGCAGCCCTTTACAGAGTACATAGTCATGTCACTGACTGTCCTCAGAGGAGCTCACAATCTACTCCCTCCCATAGTTATAGTCTAATGTCCTACCATATTATTATTATTATCAGGAACCGGCCCCACAGCAAGCCTGCAGAGACAGTTCCTGATGGTGTTTTCTACCAGGATCGAGAGGAGGAGCAGCCTTATTCAAGCTAACACAAGGCTGTTGCCTTTCAACCACACTCTGCATGACTCAGCCACCATTAGCAATCGTCCGCGACGATACTGCTAGACACTACGGCAATTTCATGCACTGCTGTCGAGCTACTCACACTCAGGCTGGCGCAAAACACCACACACACAATGTAATCTCATACAATAGCAATGAACAATCCTGTAACGATCAGTGTCAGCAACCAGAGAGAGAATCTGATCCTTGGCGATCCGCAGTATCCCCAAGAATACAGATATACCCGGTTATTGAGGATCTGCGGAATCGTCAATAATCAGATATGTCTAACCTCTAGACACCTGAGAGAGTGTAAGTGTTTGGTGCAACAGTAACAACTCTGAGGGAAGACCACCAGGAGAGCCGGCGGCCTAAGACTCCTAAGGAATTCACCCCTGACTATGGGTGATATTCCTGTAGCCTGTGGACCCCTGAGCGAGGGACCAAGGCTAGGTTGCAGGAAGCCCTGCTGCTTATATGTAAGGTTTTGCCCTGAACTGGGCTAACGTAACACAGTAGTAGCACAATCCTAGTCTTGGGTGTGAGGTCCGTATTCACAACACCCTGGAACTAGTCTGGAGCATAACATAAACGATAATACAATTCCCTAGTCTTGGGTGTGAGTTCCGTGATCATCAACACCCTGTACCAAGTCTGGAGTATAACATAAATGATAATACAATTCCCTAGTCTTGGGTGTGAGTTCCGTGATCATCAACACCCTGAAACTAGTCTGGAATATAACACAAAGACAATACAGTTCCCTAGTCTTGGGTGTGAGCTCCGTGATCATCAACACCCTGGAACTAGTCTATCAAATAATACAATTCAATTAGTACTTTAAGCTATCAACAGAATCTGGCTAAGTGTGAATTCCTAGGTCCACCTAGTTCAAACACACTGTAAGGATCTGACTATGGTCTGAGTGCCTTCACGCAAGTGTTAGCAATGGCAGACAACCAGCAACTGACAAGCAGCAGAATATATAGTAGCTGGACTCTGCCGCCCCGCCCGATCCACTCAGCCAATCCTGAGTCCTGTAGGAATCATCTGATCTTCCCGATCAGCTGACACTTCCCCTGCTGATATAAAGGTCCTGAGTTCAGGCCCGCGCGCGCGTAGCTCTCCATCTGCTCCGTGCGCACGGAGCCTCAGAAGAAACTTGTACCAAGCGAAACGGTCGTCAGGCGGACCGCTGCTCCCACATTGCCCCACGGTAAGAAGATCATGCGGGTATGTGTAATGTATCTATGTTGATTATGGATGGAAGATTTTATTCATACCATTAAAACCATTGAAGATTTGCCTGGTGATAGTGCCGGAAATTTATTTCTATGCTGAAGAGCTTTGCTATATATACTGGGTGCTGGTCATTCTCTGGTTGTCTGCCGTTGCGATCACTACATGGTAGCACTCAGACCTTGTCTGTATCTGTGTTCTAGCATAGTTTCCAAAGGTGTTGACGATCAAGGAACTCACACCTTAGCATTAGGAATATTAAACTGTATTATTTGTTAGGACCTTCTGCCTGTCTGACCATTCCTCTGAACTCTGATTCTGTACCTCGCTATTTCTGTTACCCTGTTGCCAATCTCTGCTTGTTCCTGGACTCTGGATTGGCCTCCTGATTCCCTACTGTGCTATTCTGATACTCCGTTGCCAAACCCTGTCTGTTTATTGGATTCCGTATCTGCCTCCTGAATCTGTACCTTATCTGTCTGTGTGTTAACGACCTGGCTTGCCGACCCCGAGAACTGGCCTTACTGTTAGAGGCAGTTCACAGACCTGTTAGTGACACCCTCTCCCACGGGTGTCACTCTCGCTCTGTCCTTCCTCCCCTCAGCCTAGCTCCTCCCCCCTGGAGAGTCTAGGCCAGAGGAAGGAACATACTTCTGGAGAAGTACTCAAAGTATACTGTTGCATCTAAACACTCACTTGTTCTATCAGGTGTCCAGAGGTTAGTAGATATATCTTATTATCGGTGATACTGCAGATCACCAATAATCGGGTATATTCTGTATTCTCGGTGATACTGGAGTTCACCGGTAATCAGACTCTCTCTGTGTTACACCGATCGTTACAGATATGGTCAGTTCTCCGCTTAATACACAGACGCTAGCTTATTAACCATTTAAGCTGCCTGGACGTGATTGTCACGTCCAGGCGGCTACTGCTGTGCTTCTGTGCGCTCCCACGCATGATCACGCATGTGCCTGCATGCTCCCGTGCCACCCTTGGTAGCCCGGAGATCAGTGAATGGGAACATAGTTCCCTTTCATTGATCTAAGTCCCTAGAAGAAAAAAACGACAGTCTTTCTGATAAGAAAAAAAGTTCCCCGTCCTCCTTATGCTTCCTGGAAGCGAGCATTTCACTTTCAGGGCTAAAAAAAATTCACTGTGGCCATCTTGTGGCCAAATTGTAAAACTACATCTACATACATTTTTTTTTAAATAAAATAAACCCACCTTATTACATTTAAAATTAACTGTTTACCTCCCAGACCAAAAATTACCCAAATAAAATTTTTAATTAAAAAAAAAATTGCTATTAACAAATAACATAAATAGTTACCTAAGGGTCTTAACTTTTTTTTAATATGCAAACATTTTTAAAATTATAAGCTTGTAAATAGTGATGGATGCAAAACAGAAAAAATGCACCTTTATTTCCAAATAAAATATTGGCGCCATGCATTGTGATAGGGACATCATTTAAATGGTGTAATAACCGGGAAATTAAATACATAGGTTTTTAATTATAGTAGCATGTATTATTTTAAAGCTATAATGGCCGAAAACTGAGAAATAATGTATTTTTTCAATTTTTTTTTATATTCCTGATAAAATAGAAAAATTAGTAAAGATAATTCTTAGCAAATTGTACCACCCAAAGAAAGCCTAATTGCTGGCGGAAAGAACAAGATATAGATCAAATCATTGTGATAAGTAGTGATAAAGTTATTAGCGAATTAATAAGAGGTGAAAATTGCTCGGATGCATAAGGAGAAAAATACCCGCGGGGTGAAATGGTTAAATAAAGAT
This sequence comes from Hyperolius riggenbachi, assembly GCF_040937935.1. Classification (NCBI taxonomy): domain Eukaryota; kingdom Metazoa; phylum Chordata; class Amphibia; order Anura; family Hyperoliidae; genus Hyperolius; species Hyperolius riggenbachi. Next base: position 283,845,497 of record NC_090654.1, read on the forward strand.
TTAATATTTTTTAAAAAAGTGCAGAAGGAATATATACAAAAATATTTACAAAAAAACTAAGTAAAAAGTACAAAGTCACACAGCAAGACATTTGCTTATCAAAATAAAAGGGAATAAAATAGAGATCGAATGTTACCAACGTAAGGTCCACCTTTAGTGCGAGACAACGTGATTCTGACTATAGATAAGGGCACTCCTACTGTGTTGCTATCTCCTGGGAAATACAATTTCTCAATCTTGGAAGCTGATTCTTATGGGACAGAATATACCCTGGGTCTACCCAAACTCCTGATCCAAAATGAATCTAATTCCCTCCTCTCCTATAAATGCAAAACTTTGCTCTTATTTTATTAATTAAAAAAAATAACTAAAGGGAGCAGCAGCAATTAGGGATGCTCATTCGGATTCCGCGGAAATGAAATTGCATTTCCGCATCGGAATGCGGAAATTGGTAATGCAAGTGCTGTAGGCGGATTTCCGCCGGAAATCGCGGAAATTCCACCCGACTTTAACATCGATTTTCTCAAAAACTATAAGGTCTTTTTGAAAACTTTTTTTTGCATATTGTTCACAAGATTCGGTTTAATAAACCCTGAAAAGTTGGTGTTTCTAGGACTTAAGGGGGCTTTGCTATTAACCGCTAAAGTCGGCTGATTTTTACTGTAATGTAAAATGCAGAAAATCTGCATCTGCCCATTTCCTGCATTTTACATTACAGTAAAAATCCGCCGACTTTAGCGGTTAATAGCAAAGCCCCCGTAAGTCCTAGAAACACCACATTTTTAGGGTTTATTAAACAGAATCTTCTGAACAAGAGGCAAGAAAAAGTTTTCAAAAAGACTTTACAGTTTTTGAGAAAATCAATGTTAAAGTCGGGCGGAATTTCCGCGATTTCCGGCGGAAATTCCGCATTGGAATGCGGAAATTAGTAGCGGAAAGCGGAATCGGTAATCGGTACATGACGGAATGCGGATTTACCGCGGAATCGGAAATTGGCATTCCGACCATCCCTAGCAGCAATGAAATACCACCAAAAGCTCTATTAGTGGCAAAAAAAGGAGGTAAAATTCATTTGGGTGCTTAATTGTATGACCAAGCAATAAACCAGTTGGTCACTTGGTGACCAAGGTTACAAATCCAGGAAAGTGAAGTGCGGAACTGCAAAACATGGCCTGGTTTCTGTGGAAGGGGGCGGGGGGTGTATAAACTTCTGGTCCTCAAGCGGTTAAACAAAATGGCTACCAAGTCCTGTATCCTATCCCACTGTGTATATCCTGACAATTATTACACAGTCACTGTGTAATAATCACTGACTGTGACCCTCATGGTTCCTTTACCAATCACACAAAATGTGATTGAAAGTGATTTCATATCCCTGCTTTGTTTGCACAAGGGGAATATCAGTAAAACCTAGAAAAATTTAGTGTGAACAGATAGTGGCCATAAATTCTAAATAACCTCTCAGTTTAGCCCAGAATCCTGTGCATTCAGCGTGCTGTTTCTTTTTTTTTTTTTCTGTATCTGTACATTTTGAACATTTTGGCCATTTCACAATGGTAGCTGTAACCTCTTCACAATGTAAATATGTTGTTTGTTCAGTCTCCATTTCACGTAAGGTCAAAGAACAACATTTCCCAGGTATGCACAAAATACAAAATCAGCATATGGCCGGTAAGCTTTAAATAAATGTTTTATGTAGGACATTGTTTTTCAACCTCTGACAAGTTTATCATTTACCATTTTCTAAGAAGCGAGGTCGCGGCGGGGCCCCTGTCGCGTGTTTAGCCAAGCTTCAAAGGCCTCTCCGCTATATATACATTGGGGAAAACTTTGATGCCGGTGTAAAGTTTACCACTAATTAAAAGAAAAAAATGTAAAGGCTATTCTATACGCAATTAGCAGCATCCTGGGCCCTTTCAGGCCACATCGGGCGTCCTCGCTTAGCCTGCATGGCCTGGCTGACCCAAGATGTAACGGGAAGTTCCGTTTTTAGTGCTCATCCCAAACAACAAATAGGTTGATAGGCAAATTCTCTCTCTAAGTCCACGTGTTCACATTTTCTGATTTTCACATTTGTTATTGTTTTGTTTAGTTTCTTAGTTCTACTTACAATGAAAAATCTGTCATTTTCTTTTTCCCTTTTGCTATACATAATTATGATTTATAATCAATTAATTTTGCGTAATTGTTTGTAATTTTGCATACTTTTTCACGTAATTTTGTGCTTACTTTAGCAGAGAATAGCAAAGCCCCAATACCTGCTATTGACATGAAAATTGCTACATATGTTAAAGTGGACCCAAATTGAAAATACAAGATTTCAGATATAAAATCTATTTTCTAAATTATAATAATAAATAGCAGTCTTTTTTCAGCTGCATGATGACAAATATAAAATATTTTACATTTATTGGAGGAACCCCTCCCTTCCTTTCATATTGCCGGGACAGAATCCGGCAGACTGGTGGAGGAGATAAAAACAAAACACAGGCTGCTACTGATGATGTTACAGGGGAGGTGATCTCAGCTTGTGTGAGATGTCACATAGACGACGCCCCTGTGAGGGAGGGTAGCTGATGACAAACACACCCATGACCTAAAACCTCCTACTAAGCTCAGAAGTAATGGCTGCCACCTGTATAACCCTAGTTATGAAAAGAGAAGGGTGAAAAGCATGCACTGAAATGCTCATAGGCTTGAAGGAGTGTTTATTTATCTTTGTATGCGTCAGAGTGGTGCAACTGAATGTTTTGAATGAAAAAAAGTTTTTGGTTTGGGTCCGCTTTAATTTGTACCAGAGATGTCCGCATTAAAAGATTTGATACTGACCTGGGGCTTCCTCCAGCCCCGAGAGCACCAATGTGTCCTCCCAAAGTGCCTCCGTTCAGCCGCAATCACTCCCGGTAACCTGACTCAGTCGCGCTTTTAATGCTGACATTTCTGGTTTCCTTAATTTAAGAAGAATAGTGGGTACTAAGTCAACAAAAATAATTTTTTCAAAAATACCTTGTAGTTTTTGAGAAAATTCATTTCAACAATGCCAAGAAAAATGGTTTTTGAACTCAGAAAAATGACAGTTTTAAAAAACATTTTTTCCTTGGCATTTTTAAAATTGATTTCCTCAAAAACTACAAGGTCTTTTTAAAGAAAATTTTTGACATGTACTCACTATTCTCCTTAACATATGTAGCAATTTTGGTGGTGGCAATATCATGTATGGGGGCTTTGATATAAATCGCTAAAATCGACACCAAATTAAACGAAACGTATGCAAACATTTGCACAAAAGTACGAATGATTACAATTACAGATGTAATTAAGTACGATTTTTCCTGAAATTCCGCATTATTTTTGATTTTGCACCGTAATTGTGAATGTTGATGTAGAGGGCGAATTTCTGGGAGAGGGGGGGGGGGGTGATTTTATTTTTGCTTTGGGGGAAAAAAATGTTTTCTTTGGTGGCGATACTCTGCTGCCAAAACAAACAGTGCCTAGTAAGAATGGTCAATAAGATGCTAAGAAAATCTGTTGATGCAAGCATATTCTAACTTTATGCAAATGTAGCAATTTGAGTAACAGGTAGCGGGTGATGGATGGTGCGACACAAATTAGCATCTTATTGATAATCCATGGTTTCATGTTGGTAGAGTACAGAAAAACGCATATACACACCACAACAGGAAGTAGGAAGTTAGAATAAAGTAATCAATTACTACTGGTGTCCTGAGGCACTTGTAAAACAATTGTGCTCCTGTGTGCTGGGCCAGAAATGAAACTTCATTGCCCAAAACCCGCTTTCTAAACAGAACTTGCACATGTGCAGTAACATGATGTCCAACTAACTATTATTATTATTATTGATTTATAAAGCGCCAACATATTCCGTGGCGCTGTACAAAGTAAGAAACAAAGTAAGAAACAAACATAATACAGACAATGGTGTACACTAATATACAAGATACATAATTAGTGACAAAATACAAAAAAATGATACAGCATACAGAATACAAAAGTGGTAATGACAGTGATAAAAGTAACATGATGAATAAAATGTATAATAGTTTCCAAGACACAAAAGGGGGAGAGAGCCCTGCCCTTGCGAGCTTACAATCTAAAGGGAATGGGGGTAAACAAGGAGGGGTAGTATACGATAAAATATATAAAGGCAGTGTGTTTTAGGATACCTAGTAGGAGTGCAATTTGATCTTAGGATAAAGGGAAGTGGCCTAGGGTAGCGCATATGCTTGTCGGAACAAATTCATTTTTAGAGAGCGTTTAAAAGTAACAAAGGTTGGTGAATGACGGATGTGTTGTGGGAGGAGATTCCAGAGAAGGGGTGAAGCGCGTGCAAAATCTTGTAAGCGTGAATGTGAGGAGTTGATTCTAGAGGACAACAGAAGATCGTGTGCCGAATGCCGATCTGAGATTGCGATTGGGTCTGTATCTGGAGATTAGTGAGGATATGTACCGGGGAGAGAGATTGTGGAGAGCTTTGTAGATTAGGGTTAGGAGTTTGAATTGGATCCTCTGGTTAATTGGCAGCCAGTGAAGAGCTTGACAGAGAGGGTCAGCTGAGGAAGATCGAGAAGAAAGATGAATGAGACGAGCAGCTGAGTTCAGTACCGACTGGAGCTGGCCCGATTTTGTTAGAAGGTAGTCCACAAAGTAGTATGTTGCAGTAGTCCAGACGAGAAATTATAAGAGCATGTATTAACATTTTGGTTGTGTCTTGAGTGAGAAAGGGACGGATGCGAGATATATTTTTGAGTTGGAGATGGCAGGAGCTGGTTATGGAGTTAAGATGAGGAATAAAAGAGAGAAAAGAGACGAATATTACCCCCAAGCACCGTGCTTTGGGAACTGAAGTTATGGGAGTGTTATTAACATTTATAGTTACTTCAGGCAGACAGGTGGCCAGAGACGGTGGAAAAATTATTAGTCCTGTTTTACTAATATTAAGTTTTACGAAGCGAGAGGACATGAAGGAGGATATAGCAGACAAGCAGTCAGGAACACGTTTGAGAAGGGAGTTAAGGTCTGGGTCTGAGAGGTACAGTTGCGTATCGTCTGCATACAGATGGTATTGAAACCCGAATGAGTTGATTAAGTCACCAAGACCGTGCATGTAGATGGAAATGAGGAGGGGACCAAGGACAGAGCCTTGGGGAACCCCGACAGACAAAGCCTGAGGAGAAGAGATCTGATCTGAGTAGGAGACTGTGAAGGACCTTCCAGAGAGGTAGGAAGATAACCATGTGAGAGCAAGGCCCTTTATTCCTACATTTGAAAGTATTTGTAAGAGTAAGGTGTGGTCGACCGTATCGAATGCTGATGACAGATCAAGAAGGATCAGTATGGAAAATTGACCTTTGGATTTAGCTGTAAGAAGGTCATTGGCCTATATTGCAGGACAGCACTGGTGATGTGGCAGACTGGTATTTCATATCTCCCATCTATCCCCCTTTTGGAGGGACAGTCCCTCTTTGGGAACCCAGTCCTTCTGTCCTTCTTTCTTTCTCATTTGTCCCTCTTTCAGGACTCATATACAGATATATGTAAATATATGTATTTTTCTACTGAAAATGTTTTTAATTGACTCTTTTTATTCCCATACTTTAACCACTTAAGGGCCACAGGTTTATACCTCCCTAGTGACCAGGCCATTTTTTACAATTCGTCAATTCACAACTTTGCGCAGGGGGGGCGTGAGTGGGAGGGGGCCTGGGAGGCAGCTGTAAACATTGCTGCAGAGTATTATAAGTGGCAGAAGCAGTAACCTGGTAAGATTTCAATCTCTGTGCACTGCGTGCCGCCAGCCAATCACCATGCAAGGACTGAATCTTGGTGATTGGCTGGCTGCACACAGTGCAAGGCACTTGAAAACTTACCAGGAAGTAAGTGGAGGGCATCGGGAGCAGGTATGTATACGCTTCTGCTGTGCATAATACTCTACAACAATGTACTGCATTCTAGCTCCCAGCTACTCGATTTTTTTGTATTAGGAAACTTTTCGTTTAACAGCTGTTGCCACATTCTAAGCCTCTGGCAGCAGGGAGCGGTTATGCTTACCTGTTCCAGGCGGCTTCTTCACTTCCTCCACCGGCAGCTCTGAACTTCCCGACAGGTCTTCTGGGTCCAGATCACATCTGATCACGTGATATGACGTGATCGGGATCCAGGAGACTGTGTAGAAGCTGATCCAGCCGTCTGGACAAGTAACTATAAAAGTTACACATTTTTTTTGCTTAGCTGCTCCCAAGGTTTTAAATTTAGGTTAGGTCACTTGCCCGGAGGTTTGCCTCACCGTGGCGCAAGTGTCTAGTATAATTAACTTTGCATGCAAACCATATTGGAAGCTAAAGTTCCTCCTAGTTTAATAAATGTTAGCACTTGTCTTGGATGCAGGGCATGCATTTTTCAGTCTGGCAGAGGCGGTGTATGCCTGTGCGATTAACCATTCAATTGCAATATGTGTTTAGGGATGCGCAGCCTTTCCCCCCCACCTTTCCTTAACTTTGTAACTATGTAACTGTCAGGTTAGCTGCTCCCAGCCCCTCCTCCTGAGTTTCCTGTTTGCATGATAAGTAGTAGCAGATTTGCATATGATTTGCATCTGAATTGAATGCGAAGTGTGCAGAAAATCTATTTAGGTGCTTCACACTGAGCTGGTGGTCATTTCAGATGCAGCCTTAGTGGTATGCGCTGGTGTTCTCCTCGCTGTTCAACCAAATGTAAGTTACACATTTTTTAAGCTTAGCTGCTCCCAAAGTTTTACATTTAGGTTAGGTCACTTGCCCGGAGGTTTGCCTCACCGTGGCGCAAGTGTCTAGTATAATATACTTTGCATGCAAACCATATTGGAAGCTAAAGTTCCTCCTAGTTTAATAAATGTTAGCACTTGTCTTGGATGCAGGGCATGCATTTTTCAGTCTGGCAGAGGAGGTGTATGCCTGTGCGATTAACCATTCAATTGCAACATGTGTTTAGGGACGCGCAGCCTTTCCCCCCACCTTTCCTTAACTATAAAAGCTCTCTGCCAGGGGCATTGCTAGGATCCTAAGAGATCAGGGGCGCTTTTAGGCACTCCAGACGAAAAAATGGGTGGAGCTACGCACCACAATGTGGGTGTGGTTATGGGTGGAGACAAATTTACATGAACTTAACAGCAGTCTAAGTAGGACTGCCCAGCAAAATGTTGGCTGGAGCTCCCCTCTCCATTAATACAAAAAATAAATAAATAAGCGTTCTGGTGGGCAGGCCCCCCCATAGCATTCCCTGACCTTCTAGTGGACTCCCTCCCATGCTCCAACAGGCCTTCCATTGAGGCACCACAACTAGAGGTGTAGCGAACGGTTCGCCGGCGAACGGTTCCAGGCGAACATTGGTGGTTCGCGAACTTTTACGGAAGTTCGATTCGCCCCATAATGCACTATGAGGGTCAACTTTGACCCTCTGCATCACAGTCAGCAGGCACATTGTAGCCATTCAGGCTACAGTAAGCCCTGGAGCCCCCCCCCCCCCCCCCTTATATAAGGCAGGCTCCGGCGGCCATTACAGTCACTCGTCTGCCTGCTAGTGAGAGGAAAGGGACAGCTGCTGCAGATTTGTTCTTCTAGGGACAGATTAGTTAGGTTCTTGGCTGCTTAGTTTGCTCCTGGCTGATTGTTTTTGCTTTATAGCACCCTAGCTCTTGTCAGAGCTCATCCTGTACTTTTTTTTTTTTTTTTACTGTGTGTCAAACTGACACTTTTGTTGCATGCACAGCCTTGCTAATTGATAGTGTGTGTGTGCCACTGCCAGCAGCCCAGCACATTCAGTGACTGACTGCCTGTGTGTGTGACAGGGAGCTGCACATTGTACTACCTAGTACTGCATATACCCAGTACCTGTTGTGTTTACTTAACCCACCTCATCACTGCATATACCTAGCTTTGTGTTGAGTGAACCCAGCTCACTGCATCCTACTACTACCTGTTGTGTTTACTTAACCCACCTCATCACTGCACATAACTACCTGTAGTGTTGAGTGAACCCAGCTCACTGCATACACCTACTACCTGTTGTGTTTACTTAACCCACCTCATCACTGCACATAACTACCTGTAGTGTTGAGTGAACCCAGCTCACTGCATATACCTACTACCTGTTGTGTTGAGTGAACCCAGCTCACTGCATCCTACTACTACCTGTTGTGTTTACTTAACCCACCTCCTCACTGCACATAACTACCTGTAGTGTTGAGTGAACTCAGCTCACTGCATATACCTACTACCTGTTGTGTTTACTTAACCCACCTCATCACTGCACATAACTACCTGTAGTGTTGAGTGAACCCAGCTCACTGCATCCTACTACTACCTGTTGTGTTTACTTAACCCACCTCATCACTGCACATAACTACCTGTAGTGTTGAGTGAACCCAGCTCACTGCATACACCTACTACCTGTTGTGTTTACTTAACCCACCTCATCACTGCACATAACTACCTGTAGTGTTGAGTGAACCCAGCTCACTGCATATACCTACTACCTGTTGTGTTGAGTGAACCCAGCTCACTGCATCCTACTACTACCTGTTGTGTTTACTTAACCCACCTCATCACTGCACATAACTACCTGTAGTGTTGAGTGAACCCAGCTCACTGCATATACCTACTACCTGTTGTGTTTACTTAACCCACCTCATCACTGCACATAACTACCTGTAGTGTTGAGTGAACACAGCTCACTGCATATACCTACTACCTGTTGTGTTTACTTAACCCACCTCATCACTGCACATAAATATCTGTAATGTTGAGTGAACCCAGCTCACTGCATATACCTACTACCTGTTGTGTTGAGTGAACCCAGCTCACTGCATACACCTACTACCTGTTGTGTTTACTTAACCCACCTCATCACTGCACATAACTACCTGTAGTGTTGAGTGAACCCAGCTCACTGCATATACCTACTACCTGTTGTGTTGAGTGAAACCAGCTTACTGCATACACCTACTACCTGTTGTGTTTACTTAACCCACCTCATCACTGCATATACCTAGCTTTGTGTTGAGTGAACCCAGCTCACTGCATATACCTACTACCTGTTGTGTTGAGTGAACCCACCTCACTGCATCCTAGTACCTTTACTGTTCAGTGAACCCAGCTCACTGCATATACCTAGCATCCCCCCGAGATGGACAAAATGGACAAACCAGGTAGAGGAAGAGGTAGAGGCAGACCCAGAGGAAGGCCACAAGGCACCGGCAGGTCTGTGCGAGGTGGTGTTGCTGTGATTTCGTGCGGACCTGCCCCAAAATACAGTGCTCAGAAGAAGGCACGTGCCATCACTTCCCAAAATCGTGAGGAGGTGATTGAGTATTTAACACAGAACACCTCATCTCCCGCAGCCACCAGCGCTACAACAAACACCACATCCGCTGCATTTGACACTTCGCAGGAGTTATTTGGTGGTGGTGGTGGTGGTGAAATCACCGATTCACAGCCACTACTGCAACAACAAGAAGAAGGCGCAGGTACACCACCTCCTACGTCTGAGTTAGGTGGCGATAGTATGGATGTAACGTGTGTGGAGGGGGCTGATGAAACACCTGAAGTTGGTGCAGTTGAGGAGGTGTCTGAGGAAAGTGCAGCTGGCCAGGAGGATTATGATGACGATTATACGGATACCACATATGTTCCCGGTAGAGGAGATGACCAGGGGGACAGTTCAGAGGAGGAGTCAGAGAGGACTAGGAGGAGACGACTCCATGATAGAAGCAGAGGGAGCTCGTCCTCAGAAACAGCTGGGGGCAGTGTCCGGCGCCATGTATCGCCCGCTATGGCCAGACAGCCAACATGCCCTTCAATTGTCAGCTGCTGATGCCACCGCAGCGCCATCAGCCCAGGGGGGCTCAGCGGTTTGGAAATTTTTTAACGTGTGTGTCTCAGATCGGAGCAAAGCCATCTAGTGTCTCTGCCAGCAAAAATTGAGCCGTGGAAAGGCCAACTGTCACGTAGGGACAAGTGCTTTACGAAGGCACCTGGAGAGAAGGCACAAACAGCTATGGCAAGAACACCTGAGGAAAAGCAGCACCCCTCAAAAGACAAGCCGCGGAGAACAACCGCGGCAGCCGTCACAGGGGGCTTCTGCTGCTCCACGTTCCCATGGTATTGTTCGTGGCTGGGGGGAGGAAGAATGGCTACACTTAAACAATTTATAAATACAACCATCTAAACTTTCAACCAATTTAAAAATACAACCATCTAAACTTTCAAACAATTTAAAAATACAACCATCTATCATTTTCAAACAATGTAAAAAAAAGGGCAAAAAAACTTGCCCTCCGTAAAACATTCTTGGCAAATGCTTTCGACTTGGTTTGACTTCCGCTGGCTCAAGGGTCCATCTGACCACAGATGCCTGGTCTGCAAAGCACGGTCAGGGCAGCTACAGCATGGGTCTCAGCAGGCTCCCACTTTGGGTCTGGAATCCAACCTTCATTCCCCGCGGTGACAATGGCAGACTTGCCCTTCATAACGGATTCCCGTTAAAGGATTTAAAGTTAATTCATTTCAAATACACAGCAGGGCCTCGAAAATCCGCCTCCTGCATTGTTATTTTTGGTCACTACCTCGGGGCGGGCGTGCATGCCTGCCTGCTGCCCTCCTTGGATGTGTAGTGGTAGCCGTTTCTCAGGCTCCACACCGGAATCCATTCCTCATTCCCCGGCCATTACCCGGGGTCACAAATGGCAGACTTGCCTGCCTCCATATGATTCTCGTGAAAGGAATGTGGTGTCATCTTTGCCCGTCATAACTGGTTCTCGTTAAAGGATTTAAAGTACATTCATTTCAAATACACAGCAGGGCCTCGAAAGTCCGCCTCCTGTATTGTTATTTTTGGTCACTACCTCGGGGCGGGCGGGCGTGCATGCCTGCCCTCTGCCCTCCTTGGATGTGTGGTGGTAGCCGTTTCTCAGGCTCCACACCGGATTCCATCCCTCATTCCCCGGCCATTACCCGGGGTCACAAATGGCAGACTTGCCTGCCTCCATATGATTCTCGTGAAAGGAATGTGGTGTCATCTTTGCCCGCCATAACTGGTTCTCGTTAAAGGATTTAAAGTACATTCATTTCAAATACACAGCAGGGCCTCGAAAGTCCTCCTCCTGTATTGTTATTTTTGGTCACTACCTCGGGGCGGGCGTGCATGCCTGCCCGCTGCCCTCCTTGGATGTGTAGTGGTAGCCGTTGCTCAGGCTCCACACCGGATTCAAACCCCTCATCCCCCGGCCATTACCCGGGGTCACAATGGCAGACTTGCCCGCCTCCACAGGATTCTCATTGTAGCGGTACTGAACAAGTACACAGCAAGTAGAAAATGTAATTTAAAAACAAAACGTAAGCTTTTTAACAATGCCATGGAAAGTTGAGAAGGAAGTCACACATTACCTAACATCACTGAGTGAGGAAGAGCAATCACGCCATGTTGCGCAGTAGTCCAGCATGGACGTCACTACACAAACAGCTGTTTGCGGTGCGTTACACAGAGAGTTTGGTGCGTCAGTGTGAAGCAGTACTCTAATTACACTCCCTGATTGATGTATACACATGCAAGATGTTTTAAAGCACGTTAGGCCTGCAATTTAGCATTCAATGTGATTTCTGCCCTTAAAACGCTGCTTTGCGTCACATCCAGATTTTTCCCCGGGACTTTTGGCATGTATCCCACTCCGCCATGCCCCCCTCCAGGTGTTAGACCCCTCGAAACATCTTTTCCATCACTTTTGTGGCCAGCATAATTTTTTCTATTTTTCAAAGTTCGCCTCCCCATTGAAGTCTATTGCGGTTCGCGAACTTTTCCGCGAAACAAACCTTCCGCGGAAGTTCGCGAACCCGGTTCGCGAACCGAAATTCGGAGGTTCGCGACATCTCTAACCACAACTCCCAGTATGCCCCCATAGAATAACAACAGCTCCCTGCATACCCCCATAAAGGCACCACAGCACCCAAAATGCCCTAATAGAGGAACCACAGCACCTATCATACCCCCATTCATGCATCACAGCTTCCAGAATGCCCGCCATTGAGGCACCACAGCTCCCAGCATGCCTCCATAGAGGCACCACAGCTCTGACTCTGCCTGGGGGACATCCCAGATTAGATCCGTGGCACATGCCACTGATCTTTGGGGCCAGCAACACCCCTGCTCCGCACTCTGCATACCCTGCCAGGCTGAGGAAGGCACACTTCCCCAGCAGCAAGAAAAATGTGGCCCTGCAGCCAAATAAAGTTTTACTTTGGCTGCTAAAGGATTAATATTTTGATATTTTGAGTGTTTTTGAGACGTCCCCTTTTGACTCAAAAGTTTGTTGGCGATTTGGAGACTTTAGTGACAGGTCTGTTTGAGAGCAACAAAAATTCTGCAGAATAGTTAAATCCAGATTCCTACATTGCACCATTTTTTTCTCATGCAGAAAGCCCAAAAATATGATCATGAGGAGACGCATTTACCAGAAAACAGTACAAGAACTTCTTCCGAGCGTCTCACGATTACACCATATTACAGCGCCCAGCGAGAGGAGGACGGGAAACTCTCCCACTACTGAACCGCGGAAGTATTTGGCAGTACCCGTTTGAACATTTTGATAAATATTTAAGCAGGGAGATAAGGGCCGAGGATAAATTAAACAAACCAATGTCTCTAGATGAGTTTCCCAACCCTCGGCCTTTCAATCGTGAGTTAATGATTGCACGAGAGGAAAAAAAATCAATCGAGAAAGCTAAAGATTCTTTTTTTCTCTCGTGTTTGGGAGTTTGGTCTTCCTATAGATCTTTTTTTTTTTTGTTTCAGTTAACTTCGGAAAAACATCTTGAGGCAATCATTGCGCTTCATTTAGCAGAAATGACGGTGCTGATTTTGATTAATCCACATAATGTGTTTCATATACGTTACAAATATTTGGCACGCTATGTGTACAGTAAATTGGAAAGAAACATGATATATACATAAATTCCAAGAGATCAAGAGATAAAAAAAAAAGACATGGGTCACCCTTTCAGCCCAAATCGATTTAAAGTGGACCGGACACTAAAATATAACGTATTTATCTAAAATAATATAGACACATATTCCAGCGCCGTTGTTTATTCCTTTGGGCACCGCCGTATGTAAATTCTACGCCGCCCTTGTGGCTGTCCTAGGCTGATGCGGCGTAGGATTTACGCACCCGCCGTTTTCGCACCCTACACGATCGTGCGCACCCGAGAGGGGGGTTTAAGCTGTCATATGACAGCTGACATCTCCCCTCAGTGATCAGGAGCCATCGCGATTGGCCCCTGATCACGTGATCACTACGATCGCCACCGGATCGTAGTGATCACTGTTAGAGCTGCGGCGGTAGGGGGGAAGACTCGCCTTCCTGATGTTCACACGACGATCGTTGCTCCCCTCCGCTCCAGCCAGCATCTGCGTTAAGTGTTGGGTCCCGGCTTGATGACGTCATCAAGCCGCGACCCGGAACTGAGCGGCATGCGAGCGGGGATGCCGGCCAGAGCGTAGGGGGCAAGAGCTGCTCATCGCTGGAGCCTGGGAGGTGAGTAAAGGCTGCTGGCTACAGGGGGGACACCTGGGTACACCATGCCCAGCCAGCCACAGTGGGGATCCAGCTGCCTGACCCCCCCATGCAAAATTGCCTGGTCCTTAAAGGGGCACTACAGCAAAAAACTGTAAAATTTAAAATATGTGCAAACATATACAAATAAGAAGTATGTTTCTTCCAGAGTAAAATGAGCCATAAATTACTTTTCTCCTATAATGCTGGCATTTACAGTAGGCAGTAGAAATCTGACAGAAGTGACAGGTTTTGGACTAGTCCATCTCCTCATAGGGGATTCTCAGCAAGGCTTTTATTCTTTATAAAGATATTCCCTAAAAAGGATTTAAACAATGATGCTGGCCAGCTTCCCGGCTCCCTACACCGTTTTTTGGCAGTTGGTCAGAGCAACTGTCATTCACTAAGTGCTTTTGAAAATAAATATATCCCTAAGAATCCCCTATAAAGAGATGGACTAGTCCAAAACCTGTCACTTCTGTCAGATTTCTACAACCTTCTGTAAGTGACAGCAACATAGGAGAAAAGTAATGTATGGCTCATTTTACTCTGGAACTAAAAAACAGTCTCAGGTACCATACTTATTTCCTTTGAAACAATACCAGTTGCCTGGCAGCCCTGCTGATCTATTTGGCTGCAGTAGTGTCTGAATAACACCTGGAACAAGCATGCAGCTAATCTGGACAGATCTGACAATCATGTCAGAAACCCCCGATCTCTGCTGCATGCTGCTGCCCCAGGTGTGCTCCCGTGGACATATAGAACCTGAGACTTCTATTTATAAAGGTGGCAATCAGCTGATTTTCTGATAATAATTTTTTATTTTTTTTTTTACAAAAATAATCTACAGTATAAAAGTGGCGACTGAATGTTTTCTATTTTAATATGGGTTCGCCAGATTAACATTTTTTGAAAATAATTATTACGAAGTGGCCATCTCCTGATCTATAAAGCAGTGATTGGCTGTAGATTGTCACACAGTGTTTTTAAAGAGAACCTGTGACTTAAAGGACCACTATCACAAAAATCGTAAAATATAACATACATGTAAACACTTACAAATAAGAAGTACGTTTCTTCCAGAGTAAAATGAGCCATGAATTACTTTTCTCCTATGTTGCTGTCACTTACAGTAGGTAGTAGAAATCTGACAGAACTGACATAATTTGGACTAGCCCATCTCCTCATGGGGGAGTCTCTTGTTTATTTCCTAAAGCACTTAGTGAATGAATAGCAGTTGCTCTGCCCAACTGTCAAAAAAGTTTGCAGTGATGAGGGAAGCTGGCCAGCATCATTGTATAAATCCTTTTCAGGGAATGTCTTTATGAAGAATACAACCCTTGCTGAGAATCCCCCATGAAGAAATGGACTAGTCCTAAACCTGTCGGTTCAGTCTGATTTCTACTACCTACTGTAAGTGACAGCAACATAGGAGAAAAGTAATTTATGGCTCATTTTACTCTGGAAGAAACATACTTCTAATTTGCATATGTTTGTACGTATTTAAATTTTACATTTTTTTGCGATAGTGGTCTTTAAAAAAAAGGGCTCTTTTCCAATAGCAAGCGCAAGCGCAATCGTGCTGCATTTGCAAATTGTGCGAGCTGCTTTTTCCACCTGCTGTGATTGCGCTGTGCAGCTGTCGTGATTGCGCAGAGAATTGCCAAAGCCCGTAATTGCGATTTGGTAAAAAAAACAATTTGCAGTAGTAGAAAATGAGCACTGCGATTTACATGTTCTCATGGTGCTCATTGGGACCGGCAAAACGGCTGCAAGTGGAAAAGGTCCCTTACCAATGGGAGGAGCCATGGAAGCACATTCAAGGCGGAGCATGTCTGGGGCTGCCTGGCGGCTTATTCTGGGAACTTACCGGGGCTGACAGCAGCACAGCAGTGCCGATTGGGAGGACATTGAGGGACTAGGATGGACTGTGAGGAGCTGCAAGAAGCCCCAGGTGAGAAAAGATCAAGTTTCTCTACAGTGCATTGCTGAGCGGTATCGCCCAACACCCAATCGCATTGGCGTCAATGGCACTGCGATAATCTATTCAGATGGTTGCAGCAAGCGCCAAACCTTCAGTGATGTATTTCCTGTCCGGTAGGGAGCACGTCACTGAGTGGGGGCTATGCAAATTACCCTGTGGGCAGTCTGCTGCAGTGCGATTGTCCTGAGGCGGGGCACTCCTGCCGCAGGACAATCGCACTGCGACAAGTGCGCAATTAGCCTTAAGCTTGAAATTGATTGCACTGTCGATCAGCCATGCTCTTACCGGCACCGCTTTTCATCGAATTAAAATAATTGGATGGTCGATCGGCCTCAAAGTTGCCTGATGTATGGCCACCTTAAAGAGACCCTGAGCTCTTAAATCCTTGATTTACATTCTGACATGTATCACATGGTGCCATTTTCACTGCTGGCAGGTGATGTAGCTGCTGCTTGCTTTTTTGACAGTTGGAAACAGCTGTAAACAGCTATTTCCCACAATGCAACAAGGTTCACAGACAGGAAACTGCCAGGACCATTTTCCTCACAGTTTCCTGTGGGAGGGGTTTCACCACAATATCAGCCATACAGAGCCCCCTGATGATCCGTTTGAGAAAAGGAAAAGATTTCTCACGGGAAAGGGGGTATCAGCTACTGATTAGGATGAAGTTTAATTCTTGGTTACAGTTTCCCTTTAACTCATATCTATAGGGTAGGGGCAGGTGGCATTGCATAAAACTGCCTACATCTGAGGACCCCATGAAAGTTTTGCTATGGGGCCCCAGGATCTCTAGCTACGCCACTGGTGCAGAGACGGAAACACCTAATTTCTCACTGTGTGTCTTCCGGAGTCACGTCTGGCTGAGGGAGGCAAAGGTGGCGCCCTGATTTATAGCTCGGATTGATATTACCTCGGCCATTTCCTCTTCGGGATGCGTTAGAAGGATAATATACGGCATGCCCCATCTGCCGAGGCCGAGAGCGAGGCCAGAATTGTCTACATATAAAAGAACAAGCATACAAATGGGGATTGTGGACATAAAGTGAGGGAATGGTGCATATGGATCGCGTTATGCCTGCAACATACATCAAACAAATTCCTGAACGCTATATGACATCTCCCCTGCTCTAAATAAAAAAATCTCCATATGTAATATCTGTCTCATTGGCATAGACATGTGAAAAGATTCCATCTCTAGACAGGATGCAGAGGAATAGGAGTCAGGACTTATACACTCCGTCACGAACACCAACGAAGACAGAACTTCAAGACGTAAATTCCAGGCTCAACTCCCAGAACTTTAGTCAGGCCTTCTGGGGCTGTAGTGCAGGTATCCATAGCAACATCAGAACGGATTCATAGAAAGCCCATTACTAGGAACAGGGATCGTAAACTGACTTGGGGTTTTTTCGGGGGAGAAGGGGAGATTTGAGGCGAGAGGTTACTTTTGTCCAATCAATGTCCATGTCTGGGAGAAAAGAAGGAAGGACGGGGAGGGGAGTGGTTAGGCGTACATGAAAAATGGGCGCTGCAGAAATATCAGCTTGTAGATGATTGATAAAATTACTGATATTATTCTGATTCTATTTGAAAGTGGTAATTCCGACAGTAGAATATTGGTCAATTTAACCAATATTTTACTATCGCTAAACCTAACCCTATTCTCACACAAGTCTTCCCTCTATTAATGCCTAACCCTAACCTACACCCTCCAACCACCAGTGCCTAACCCTAACCTACACCCTCCAACCACCAGTGAATAACACTAACCACTCCCCCCCTCCTCAATGTCTAACCCTAATCGAACGCAACCAAAGCTTAACCCTAACCAACTCCACCCCTCCTCAATGCTTAACCCTAACCGAACCCAACCAAAGCTTAACCCTAACCAACTCCACTCCTCCTCAATGCCTAACCCTAACCGAACCCAACCAAAGCTTAACCCTAACCAACTCCCCCACTCCTCAATGCCTAACCCTAACCAAACCCCTGATGCTTAACCCTGACCAACAACCTCCCTTCACCACTCATACCTTACCCTAACCAACCTCCCCTGCCCCTCAATACCTAACACTAACCAGCCCACCAATCAATGCCTAACTCTGACCGAACACCACCAATGCTTAACCCTGACCAAAACTGTCCCTCAGAGGAACTCACAATCTAATCTCTACCATAGTCATATGTCCATTATAGTCTAGGGCCAAATTAGGGGGAAGCCAATCAACTTATCTGTATGTTTTTGGGATGTGGGAGGAAACCAGAGTGCCCAGAGGAAACCCACGCATACATGGGGAGAACATACTAACTCCATGCAATAGTGCCCTGGCTGGGATTCAAACCAGGAACCCAGCGCTCTTACACCACACTGCGCAAACTCCCCTGCTGATGGTTATTCGGCAGGGTGAACAGGTTTGCAAACCCACCTTGGGTCGAGACTTGCAGGTTAGCATAATACGGAGTTTGCTGTTCGCCAACCAAACTGCGCTGCATGATGTTCGCCACATTCCACATCATGATACCCCACCATCACCTCTCCCCCCGCCTGTACACAAGACTGTGCTGCACACTGAGTAGGGACTGCCTACAAATATTTATCTGCAAAACTTTATATGATTCCTTATCAGTGGCTAAGCAGATGCAGTCATTAAAACAATTGTGCAGAGAGCAGAAAGCGTTTTCTCTCTGCACCCTTAGTTATCAGTCTCCCCTCACGGCCCCCTACAGCTCACTGAATAGGGACCGTCTACAAATCTTTGCATGATTCCTTATCAGTGGCTGAGCAGACATAGTCATTAGAACAACTGTGCAGAGAGCAGAAAACATTTTCAATCCGTGCCCTTAGTTGTCAGTCTCTCAGCACAGGGAAAAGAAACTTCTTCCCTCACGGGGCCCCCTTGCAGCTTCTCCCCATGGGCCCTCCTCCCTACCTCTGCAAGCCTTGCAGGGTTTACTGTTACGCACCTGATTAGTGTGCAGGCATATACTGTATTTGAGTAAAATGTTGCAGGCCCCAATCGTTGTTTGCCTAAAGGTGGCCATACACTGGTCGATTTGCCATCAGATTCGACCAACAGATAGATCCCTCACTGATCGAATCTGAACAGAGAGGGATCATATGGCCACCTTTACTGCAAACAGATTGTGAATCGATTTCAGCCTGAAACCGATCACAATCTGTGGAGCTGCTGCTGCTGCCCCCCCCCCCCCCCCCCCCCCTGCATACATGACCTGTTCCGGCCGGCACGAGTCCCCCGGTCCGCTGTGTTCTTCTGCGCTCCGGACCGTTTCTGCAGCTACTGAACTTCCTGTCCAGGGGAAGTTTAAACAGGCGCTCTACTGTTTAAACTTCCTGCCCGGACAGGAAGTTCTGTGTAGCTGCAGCCGGTCCGGAACCCAGCACGGAAAGAAGACAGCGAGGACCAGGGGACTCGCGCCGGCCGGAACAGGTGATGTATACCCGCTGTATTGCGTTAGTCGTCGGGCATTCAAACGCCGCTATCGACGCACTCCCGACCCGCCGGCGATCGGGAGAAATCTTCCGCACGGACGGATCGACGGGAACGATGGATTTCGGACGGAAATCGATCGTTCTGTCAGCGGTGTGCGCGGCGATTTCACAGCAGTATATCGGCGGGAAAATCGTTAGGTGTATGGGCCCCTTTATTGTGGCTCTTTAGGGTGATAAATTGAGAGAGAGAAAGTTTCGACGTCTTCCAGCTGTTCTCGAGTTTGTTATGTAACAGAACTGTAATTCAGCGTATTAAATTCCCGCTGGTGAAGAAGATTATTCGCAACGCGCAGGAAGCTCTATTATGTATCATTATTGTCATTATCCCTGATATTAGCAAAATGTCCCAAAAATCCAGGCAAAACAGTTTGTAGGACTGGATGAGTTATCGGCTGGAGAATGGCAAAGGAAGTTCACTGATAGAAAATAACAACGTCTTTTTCTCTGTCTGCCTCTCACTTACTCCCTCTGTCACCCTGCCTATAATTTATGTGTTGTTGTTCCGCTGCACTCCCATGAACCTCTATTGGCCTGTAATGTATCTAAAGCTCCAAATAGCGTAATATAGTACTGTCAGTAAACACTCTGCTATCACATGCAATCTCCCTGTGATCGTGAATATATAGTACCCGCCAAGACCGGATTTACCATAGGGCACTGAAGGCACGTGCCTGAAGGCGCCTGATGGTGGAGAGGCGGCTCACTCCCATTCACAAGTGCCTCCCTCCCACCACACACCACCCTGCGGCTCACCAGATTCTGACCACCTCTGGCTGCAGGTGAATCATGCATCTGTTGGTTTTTATCCTGGCACAGAGTATGACCTGCTTCATTGCATTGACCCCACCTATAATGTCTTAGTCTTTTTACGCTCTCCCAGTGTCTGTGTAGGTTTCCTCTAGGCACTCCGGTTTCCTCCCACATCCTAAAAACACGCAGAGACTGTAAGTTAATTGACTTCCCCCCAAACTGGCCTTAAAGAGAACCCGAGGTGTGTTTAAAGAATATTATCTGCATACAGAGGCTGGATCTGCCTATACAGCCCAGCCTCTGTTGCTATCCCAAACCCCACTAAGGTCCCCCTGCACTCTGCAATCCCTCATAAATCACAGCCGTGCTGTGAGGCTATGTTTACATCTGTAGTGTCAGTCTCAGCTGCTCCCCCGCCTCCTGCATAGCTCCGGTCCCTGCCCCCGTCCCTTCCCTCCAATCAGCAGGGAGGGAAGGGATGCAGGCGGGGACTGGAGTTCTGCAGGAGGCGGGGAGAGCAGCAGACTGACACTATAGAGATAAACACAGCCAGCTCTGACAAGCTGTTTGTCAGCAGCATGGCTGTGATTTATGAGGGATTGCAGAGTGCAGGGGGACCTTAGGGGGGTTTGGGATAGCAACAGAGGCTGGGCTGTATAGGCAGATCCAGCCTCTGTATGCAGATAATATTCTTCAAATCCACCTCGGGTTCTCTTTAAACTATAATGGTCATATGACTATTGTGGGATTAGAGTGTGAGCTCTTCTGAGGACAATCACTGACATGACTATGTACTCTGTAATGTGCTGCAGGAGATGCCAGTGCTATATAAATACATAATAATAATATGGTAGGGCATTAGACTATGATTATGGTAGGATTAGATTGTGAGCTCCTCTGAGGACAGTCAGTGACACGGCTATGTATTCTGTAACGTGCTGCAGAAGATGTCAGTGCTATATACTGTAAATACATTTTTACCCAATTCACTGCGCTGATAGGTACAGTTGAAGAACAATCTAAGTGAACAAGAAGTGGTGCGCTATCTAAAATACTTCAATAAATCCTAAAACATATACACATAAGACTGCGCCTCATCCCTGGTGTAAATCCTGTTTGTATACAAAATACGATATCCTGAGTTAAATATCAGCACATATCAAATGTCTTTTTGTCCAGCATTTCAGTGGAATAATAGCTTGCTAGTAGCCTTGATTATAATTACCGCCACCACACCCATATGACTGGGCCCTAACCCTTATCCAATGACCACCCTGTTAAGATGGATCATAAGCGCTTCTGGGATACTCTCAGGCGATCCCCAGTCTATCACGATCCACTTTTTACTTATACAGCAGTTAGGGTTGCCAGGTGTCCGGTTTTACACCGGACAGTCCGGTTTTTGTGCGCTGTGTCCGGTGCAAAAAGGCATGCTAAACCGGACAATTAAGTTGTCCGGTTTTAGAGCCCCCCCCCCCCCCCCCGCAGCGCAGGAGGAGAACAGCGCAGCAGAGAGAGAGCTGGGAGCAGCGGTGGAGAAGGGGGGCAATCTCCCCCCCCTTCCCTCACCTTAGGGTGCTCTCTCTCCCCCGCTGTCTCCTCCAATATGATGTGCAGGCTGGCGGGTGGCTGCAGGCGGAACTTACCTCTGTGTCGCTCCAGCGCCGGAAGTTCGGGTCCCGCAGCCGCTGAGATTCGACTCAAAAAAGATCCGGATCAAAGATCCGAATCATTCATGAGCCGAACAACACTAATCAGTCTGAATAGTGTTGTCCGGCTCATGAATGATTCGAATCTTTGATCCGGATCTTTTTTGAGTCGAATCTCAGCGGCTGCGGGACCCGAACTTCCGGCGCCTGCGACACAGAGGTAAGTTCCGCCCGCAGCCACCCGCCAGCCTGCACATCATATTGGAGGAGACAGCGGGGGAAAGAGAGCACCCTAAGGTGAGGGAAGGGGGGGGGGAGATTGCCCCCCTTCTCCACCGCTGCTCCCAGCTCTCTCTCTGCTGCACTGTTCTCCTCCTGCGGGGGGGGGGGCGGGGGGCACCTGGCTACCTATTCTGGGCACATATAGCCCCTGGCTACCTATTCCCGGGCACATATACCCCCTGGCTACCTATTCTGGGCACATATAGCCCCTGGCTACCTATTCTGGGCACATATACCCCCTGGCTACCTATTCCGGGCACATATAGCCCCTGGCTACCTATTCCGGGCACATATAGCCCCTGGCTACCTATTCTGGGCACATATAGCCCCTGGCTACCTATTCTGGGCACATATAGCCCCTGGCTACCTATTCTGGGCACATATAGCTCCTGGCTACCTATTCTGGGCACATATACCCCCTGGCTACCTATTCTGGGCACATATACCCCCTGGCTACATATACTGGGACATATATACCCCTGCCTACGTATACTGGGACATTTACACCCCTGCCTACATATACTGGGACATATATACCCCCTGGCTACATATACTGGGCACATATATCCCTGGCTACATATACTGGGAACACTGGCTGTTTGTCATTATGTGCATTTAGTGGTGAAAAGCTGTCTCTTTTGTGCATTAACTAGTGAAAAGCTGTCTCTTATGTGCATTTACTGGTGAAAAGCTGTGTCTTATTATGTGCATTTACTGGTGAAAAGCTGTGTCTTATTATGTGCATTTACTGGGGAAAAGCTGTCTCTTATTATGTGCATTTACTGGCGAAAAGGTGTCTCTTATAATGTGCATTTACTGGTGAAAAGCTGTCTCTTATGTGCAGTTACTGGTGAAAAACTGTCTCTTATGTGCACTGGACCAGTACTACTGGTGAGGACAGTTAGTGACATGGCTATGTACTCTGTAATGTGCTGCAGAAGATGTCAGTGCGATATAAATACTATACATTTTTTTTAAAAAAAGCCCATCGCTTAGCCCCACTCTACATAAAAGTGTGCTTCTGACTCCGCCCCTAACTCCACCCCTAACTCCACCCCCTGTCCGGTTTTCTACATCAGCCGACCTGGCAACCCTAACAGCAGTCTCTTCACAGAGATTGAACCTCAAAGTGAAGCACAAGGCCTCCCAACGTTTTTACGCTATACTATGACTATAGAAGGGGTAAGAGTGTGAGTTCCTCTGAGGGACAGTCAGTGGTATGACTATGTACTCTGTATATTGCTGGAAAAGATGTCAGTGCTATATAAATACATAATAATAACATGGTAGGACATTAAAGACAAAATAAATACAGAGAGCCCAATATAGTGCAGTATGCAAAACAAGGGGTTGGAAATGATATATAATGTAGATACTCACAAAAGTGGGTAACCTCCTAGGTAACCACTCTATGGGCAGGTGAGGAGATTAGACCTGTCCTCACTCAGGATTAAAAGTCGCTCTCTGTAGATAAGGAAATAAGGGGCAACACCCCTCCACCAGGGGGGGGATATTGGTAATATAAGAGTGGACAGAGGCGGTAGCAGGATAAAAGGTTCTAAAAGGCTTACAATCCCTCAGGAGGGGGTGGTGGACTCCCCCCCCCCCCCCCCCCTGAAGCAGACAAGATACCGTCAGTTTTATGACAACAGGTTTATTAATATACTCTAAAACAAACAGTGCAACGCGTTTCACGGGTATGTTCCCGCTTCCTCAGGCAATAAACAGATAGGAGTACACAGTTTAGTCTCAAGGTCAGGAATAGCGCCTCTGGCCTACAGAGGCGCTATTCGTGACCTTGAGACTATACTGAAACACGTTGCACTGTGTTTTGGAGTATATTAATAAACCTGTTGTCATAAAACTGACGGTATCTTGTCTGCTTCGGGGAGGCGAGTCCACCACCACCTCCTGAGGGATTTTAAGCATTTTAGAACCTTTTATCCTGCTGGCGCCTCTGTTCACTCTTACATTATGGTAGGACATTACACTATGACTATGGTAGGATTAGATTATGGGTTCGTCTGAGGACAGTCAGTGGCATGACTATGTACTCTGTACAGTGCTGCAGAAGGTGTCAGTGCTATATAAATACATAATAATATGGTAGGACATTAGACTATGACTATGGTAGGATTAGATTGTGAGCTCCTCAGAGGACAGTCAGTGACATGACTATGTACTGTGTAAAGTGCAGCAGAAGATGTCCGTGCTGTATAAATACATAATAATATGGTAGGACATTAGACTATGACTATGGTAGGATTAGATTGTGAGCTCCTCAGAGGACAGTCAGTGACATGACCATGTACTCTGTAATGTGCTGAAGAAGATGTCAGTGTTATATAAATACATAATAATAATATGGGAGGACATTACACTATGACTATTGTAGGATTAGATTATGAGCTCCTCTGAGGACAGTCAGTGACATGACTATGTACTCTGTAATGTGCTGAAGAAGATGTCAGTGTTATATAAATACATAATAATAATATGGGAGGACATTACACTATGACTATTGTAGGATTAGATTGTGAGCTCCTCAGAGGACAGTCAGTGACATGACTATGTACTCTGTAATGTGCTGCAGAAGATGTCAGTGCTATATAAATACATAATAATAATATGGTAGGACATTACACTATGACTATGGTAGGATAAGATTGTGAGCTCCTCTGAGGACAGTCAGTGACATGACTATGTACTCTGTAATGTGCTGCAGAAGATGTCAGTGCTATATAAATACATAATAATAATAATATGGTAGGACATTACACTATGACTATGGTAGGATTAGATTGTGAGCTCCTCTGAGGACAGTCAGTGACATGACTATGTACCCTGTAATGTGCTGCAGAAGATGTCAGTGCTATATAAATACAGAATAATAATATGGTAGGACATTAGACTATGACTATACCAGGATTAGAGTGTGAGCTCCTCTGAGGACAGTCAGTGACATAGCTATGTACTGTGTAATGTGCTGCAGAAGATGTCAGTGCTATATAAATACATAATAATAATATGATAGGATATTAGACTAAGACTATGGCAGGAATTAGATTGTGAGCTAAAATCCTACAAGATCTTGGATTTCTGGTTCTGCTTGCGACAACGGTGGTGGCCAGGAGCACATGGGAAGCTTCTGTTAGCTACTTACCTAAAGCTGGCCCTGGGCATACACAACTCGATTCTAAGCCATTTCGATGGCTCAATAGATAATTTCCGACACGTCCGATCTCCTGCCCGACGATCGTTTCGCCGCTCGATTCTGCATTGAGGACAATGCAAAAAGATAAGAAAACCCAGCAGAAGATAAGAGAATCGCCTGCAGAATCAAGCGGGGAATCGATCAAACGGGAGAATCGAGCGGCAAAATCGAGCCATGTATGCCCAGCATAGGAGGATGGGAACCTTTGGATTGTCCAAGAGTCTTGCCATGGATCCAGAGGCTTCCCTCTTCTTCATAGTTAAGGCAAACCCGAGCTAGACAAAAAACAGAGAGAAAAAAACATACTATTTGATCCTCTGAGAACACAGAACACTGAAAAGAGTAGAAGTAGCAGGGGAGAGGCAGGAAATGGGCGGGGATGAGATGGCTCTGAGGGTGGGGAAGGGGCGTTACGCAGGAGTAAAATTATGATATAATGAATTGTATGTGTAATACGGATAATTGCTAGAACATTAGAAGCAAAAAAATAGTCTTGTTTTTTTATTTTCAGTTACAGTGGCTTGCAAAAGTATTCGGCCCCCTTGAAGTTTTCCACATTTTGTCACATTACTGCCACAAACATGAATCAATTTTATTGGAATTCCACGTGAAAGACCAATACAAAGTGGTGTACAGGTGAGAAGTGGAACGAAAATCATACATCATTCCAAACATTTTTTTTACAAATAAATAACTGCAAAGTGGGGTGTGCGTAATTATTCAGCCCCCTGAGTCAATACTTTCTAGAACCACCTTTTGCTGCAATTACAGCTGCCAGTCTTTTAGGGTATGTCTCTACCAGCTTTGCACATCTAGAGACTGAAATCCTTGCCCATTCTTCTTTGCAAAACTGCTCCAGCTCAGTCAGATTAGATGGACAGCGTTTGTGAACAGCAGTTTTCAGATCTTGCCACAAATTCTCGATTGGATTTAGATCTGGACTTTGACTGGGCCATTCTAACACATGAATATGTTTTGTTTTACACCCTTCCATTGTTGCCCTGGCTTTATGTTTAGGGTCATTGTCCTGCTGGAAGGTGAACCTCCACCCCAGTCTCAAGTCTTTTGCAGACTCCAAGAGGTTTTCTTCCACGTTTGCCCTGTATTTGGCTCCATCCATCTTCCCATCAACTCTGACCAGCTTCCCTGTCCATGCTGAAGAGAAGCACCCCCCGAGCATGATGCTGCCACCACCATATTTGACAGTAGGGATGGTGTGTTCTGAGTTATGTGCAGTGTTAGTTTTCTGCCACACATAGCGTTTTGTATTTTGGCTAAAAAGTTCCATTT
The DNA here is from genome assembly GCF_040937935.1 of Hyperolius riggenbachi. Classification (NCBI taxonomy): domain Eukaryota; kingdom Metazoa; phylum Chordata; class Amphibia; order Anura; family Hyperoliidae; genus Hyperolius; species Hyperolius riggenbachi. The sequence goes on from NC_090654.1 coordinate 283,871,777, forward strand.
TGGTCTCATCTGACCAGAGCACCTTCTTCCACATGGTTGCTGTGTCCCCCACACGGCTTGTGGCAAACTGCAAACGGGACTTCTTATGCTTTTCTGTTAACAATGGCTTTCTTCTTGTCACTCTTCCATAAGAGACAACTTTGTACAGTCCATGACTAATAGTTGTCCTATCGACAGATTCCCCACCTGAGCTGTAGATCTCTGCAGCTTGTCCAGAGTCACCATGGGCCTCTTGACTGCATTTCTGATCAACGCTCTCCTTGTTCGGCCTGTGAGTTTAGGTGGACGGCCTTGTCTTGGTAGGTTTACAGTTGTGCCATACTCCTTCCATTTCTGAATGATCGCTTGAACAGTGCTCCGTGGGATGTTCAAGGCTTTGGAAATCTATTTGTAGCCTAAGCCTGCTTTAAATTTCTCAATAACTTTTTCCCTGACCTGTCTGGGGTGTTCTTTGGACTTCATGGTGTTGTTGCTCCCAAGATTCTCTTAGACAACCTCTGAGGCCATCACAGAGCAGCTGTATTTGTACTGACATTAGATCACACACAGGTGCACTCTATTTAGTCATTAGCACTCATCAGGCAATGTCTATGGGCAACTGGCTGTACTCAGACCAAAGGGGGCTGAATAATTACGCACACCCCACTTTGCAGTTATTGATTTGTAAAAAATGTTTGGAATCATGTATGATTTTCGTTCCACTTCTCACATGTACACCACTTTGTATTGGTGTTTGACGTGAAATTCCAATCAAATTGATTCATGTTTGTGGCAGTAATGTGACAAAATGTGGAAAACTTCAAGGGGCCGAATACTTTTGCAAGCCACTGTATATAGTTTTTTTTTTTAATACTGTTGCATCATTGTCTAATATTTGCAGTTTACACATTACACTCAGCATTCTAAATGATTTCACAGAGCACACTGATGACCTTTTGAACTTTCCTCTGCAGGAAAAAACAAAATACAGTGACAGACAGCTGAGATAATAACCTTTGAAAGACAGCGCTCTCTGCGACTTTGAAAGTTGAATAGGTCAGTGAAGCTCTTTTGCATAGATAACAATTGGAGTTTCTTAACTCTTCCTGTACTGGAAACAATATTTCTGCTGTTAATGTTTTATTTCTTAGCTGTACTACACATACAAATCATTACATCATAAGTTTATTTTCACTTCAGATTCCCTTTAAGATGTTACTTTTTGGGAGAAATAAACCTTCTTCCACAAGAACCCTGTATTGAAATTTTTATTACATGACCAATTGTGAAAGCTCTCTTCCAGTTTGTTTGTGTAGAGCTGTTGCTGTTGTTTTGATTTCATCATCCCCACTGTTCAGACTGCAAGGGGGAAGTGCGCAGTCTGAATCTGTCTGGGAAGATTGATGTTTGTAGCACGGACAGTCAGTTTTGCAGCAAGTGGTCAGTGCCTGGGTTCCCGACCCAGAATTTTCCAAATGAGTTATTTCACAGCAGCCTATCAAGGACTTTATAACACAGACCAAAGCAAGCTGCGCAGTGGAGTACCCCCACAGAGCCAGGGAAACATTTGTGCCTGGAATGGTTCTGCAATTTTCTAATGGTCATCCACACTGTTGCGTCTTGGTCATGCAAGGGTTAAAAAAGTGTGCTATGAAAAACTCAAGGAAGAGGAAGTCGTTAAGCCAATTTAAGCGCCCCGGGCACAGCAAGACCTCTTGCCTTTCCCGGAGTCCTGTAAACGTTGGCAAAGCGGATGTCTTTGCTTTTCGCGCGGGACATTCGCCCTGTGAAGCTGTTGCTTCGGCCAAGAGGTGTTGTGATGATCCTGTTGACTTTCCTTGCCTTGGCGAGAGCGGAAAGCTGATATTCCTGCAGTTCGCAGGTTGTGCTTCCTGGCACCGGACCACTAAACAAACATAGGGGCCGTCAGAGGTTAACAATTAAGGAAAAGTGGTAAGCTGGCCCGGTGGTAGCGCCTGACATGCCAGCTCTTTACTTGGTGTCTGGCTATCAATAGCCGATTACACAATACAACACGAATGAGTGTTCGCTGAGATGTGAACTGTGCCATGGAAAGCTTTGCTACAAACATGTTTTCAACTTTTGCTCAGTAATTGAATTTCAGCTGAACTGAGCAGCAAGTCACACATAAAAAATAAAAAATAAAAAAATAAGGTTGCCCTTGGTGGACTCATTAATCATTTACCATTTTACCATCAAATATTTTTTTTTCCCTTCGTAAACACATAAGCTGAGAAAATATTCAGGTCTATTCTGGGGTCAACTGTATGTTTATGAAGTGTTGGAGTCTTCAGATTTTAAAGACTACAAATCCCAGCATGGCAGGATGTCCCTCTGTATCACGGCAAGGTTTTTGGAAAAACATAACGGGCCTAGGGGTAACTGTAGTGGAAGGTAACTCCTCTAACCACAGGGGAGCTCATGGGACCCCAAACTTCTCACCCCTTCTTTGTCTGATACAAGGAAGCCCCCTCTAAAGCGGACGTTGTTGTGGCCAAGCTAGAATCGGAAGAGGGCTGCTGCATGTGGATGTTACACATGGAATAGGGGGCTGCACATGAAAGGGGAGGGTGGCAGGAGCACATGGAAACGGAGCCAATAAAAAGTTGGCCTAAGGTTCAAAAAGGTATAAACCCAGCCTTGCCTTTGTTCACTGCTACTTGGAGGCTTTAAAGTTCTTCGTCATCAGCATCATCTTTCTACATCCTGCCCTCAATGCTCTGAGCACCAAAGATTATCAACTCATTCTTCAATACTCCCACACAGGAACATTTCTGCAAAAGTATGCCCCAACATAACTTTCCCCAAAATTGTAAGAAGTCTCACTTAATGACCTCAATTTACTAAGGGTTGTTTGGTAAATTAACCACTTCAGCCTTCAGTTTTGTTTCACCTTATGCATCCGAGCAACGTTCACCTCCCATTCATTCGTCAATAACTTAATATCACTAGTTATCACAATGAATTGATCTAGATCTTGTTTTTTCCACCACCAATTAGGCTTTCTTTGGGTGGTACATTTTGCTAAGAATTATTTTTTTCTAAATGCATTGTAATGGGAATATTAAGAAAAAAAACGGGAAAAAATTCATTATTTCTCAGTTTTCAGCCATTATAGCTTTAAAGGGATACTTAAGTCTGGGCAAAAAAAATGAGTTTAACTCACCTGGGGCGTCCCTCAGCCCCCTGCAGCTGATCGGTGCCCTTGCAGCTCTGCTCCGATGCTCCTGGACCCGCCGGCGACAACTTCCGGTTTCGCCGTCACCGGCCGACAGGCATGGGAACGCGAGTGATTGTTCGCGTTCCCAGCCACAATAGCCCCCCCATGCGACTATTGCGGCAAGAAGGAGAGGCGGCGTTCCGTGCGGCGATTGATGTCAGGAGGGGCAGAGCTGAAGCTGAAAGCTCTGCCCCTTCCAGGAAATGCCGGCGGATTGCTCTCCGGGCGATTTGGGGGCTCTGCAGCCCCCGTTTAGCAGTGGGGATGCGGCGGAATACTTGGGAGCACTGAAGCGAACTATAAGGAAGCTTTTGCCGGCGTGGGCCACAAAACATTGTATCGAGGGCCGCAAATGGCCCGCGGGCCGCGAGTTTGAGACCCCTGATTTAAATGATGTCCCTATAACAATGTATGGTGCCAATATTTTATTTGGAAATAAAGGGGCTTTTTTTAAATGTGCGTCCATCACCATTTACAAGCTTATAATTTAAAAAATTATAGTAATATACTCTCTTGACATGCATATTAAAAAAGTTCAGACCCTTAAGTAACTATTTATGTTTTGTTTTATTGTAATTATTTTATTTGTTTTTATTAAAAATGTTATTTGGGGGCTTTTTCGGAGTGAGGAGGTAAACAGATACTTGTAAATGTAATTGATTGTGTATATTTAAAAAATATATATATGTAGATGTAGTTTTACTATTTGGCCACAAGATGGCCACAGTGATTTTTTTGTTATTCATCCTGTAAGCGAGAGCTCTCGCTTACAGGAAGTGAAGGGATAACCTGACACTTAGAAAAATCGCGGCTTTTCAGAGAAGCCGTCGGTTTTCCATACGGAGACACAGATCAATGAATGGGAGCTGTGTTCCCATTCATTGATCTCTGGGGCAGCGGAAGGTGGTGGGAGCGCGCGGGGCCAGCGGCAGTTAGTACAGCCCATCTGGACGGATATATCTGTCCAGGTAGACTGAATTGGTTAAAACGGTTTGGTAAAATACCTCGTTCAGCATTTCTTATTTTTAAATTCACTAAATATTTTACAAATGTGGGGGACATTTGGTAAAATGGGTCTAAAATTGTTTGGTAACCATTCAGTAAGGTAGTCTTAAGTATTCCGTAAATACCGATTCATGAAGTATTCTCCCGGGTGAACTTGTACAGTAATTCTCTGGATGACAGCAGAGACAAGTCAACCTAATTTTTATTTATTTATATTTCTATGTGGGTTTTTTTTTATGTTTTATAGTTGTATAGTTTCTATTTGTGCTGCACTTTTTCATTTAAAATGAAATACATTCTATTACAATAGGGCTAATGTTCCCTGACAGATTTAACTCCCCAACAGGGACCAGCTGGTCTACTCTCTGTCATGAAATACCCACTGACCACGCCCACTGGGGGGAAATACCTACTGACCACGCCCACTGTGGCAAAATACCCACTGATAACGCCCACTTTCACTTTTGTGAATTCAAAGTTCATGTCAATATTACAAAATATTTTTAGAGCCGGTCTAAACATTCTGTAAAACCTTTGGTAATTCTACCTGTATTCTATCTGTACTTGTACACTACCGAGTGCATTATTTTACCAAACATTTGGTAGATTAGTCTAAACTGCTTTGTGAATTGAGGCCCTAGTGACCCTGTATGTCCAGGAAAACTCCTCCTCCATATAAACCCCCACCTCTGCCTTCAGCACTTGTGAAGGCTCATTATTGGGTGCTAGTATTGCGTGATTCCAACCGACATTTTTTGTTCCTACCTAGCCCCATACATTTTCCATGTTAAAGAGGAACTCCAGCCTAAACAAACATATCGTCATTAAGTTACATTAGTTATGTTAATTAAAATAGATAGGTAATTTAATCTCTTACCCCCCCTTTTTTAAAAGAACAGGCAAATGTTTGTGATTTTATGGGGGCAGCCATATTTTTGGTTGAAAGGAGGTGACAGGGAGCATGAGACACAGTTCCAACTGTCCTGTGTCCTGATCACACCTCCCAGCTGCGCGCGTAAGGCAACAAGAACAACAACATCAGAAATTCCATCATGGGGAAAAATGCCCGGGCAGTTTTCTTTGATGGGGTGTAGCTTAGCTAAAAATGCAGCTAAAAATGAGGCTATGGTAAAAAAAAATTAAGTTCTGATGCTGTGAAACTGTTAAAAAAAACATGAAGCCTTTTCAGTTCTACTGAGTAGATTTTTAGTCTGGAGGTTTACTTTAAGATTAGCCGGTACAAATAGATTAACCATTAAAACGAGGAGAGACAAACACACAAACAGCTTTTTGGTTCCTTCCTCAACCCATAAATCTCCCATCGCGTCATGTTAAAGAGACACTGAAGCGAAAAAAAATGATGATATTATGATTTGTATGTGTAGCACAGCTAAGAAATAAAACATTAAGATCAGATACATCAGTGTAATTGTTTCCAGTACAGGAAGAGTTGAGAAACTCCAGTTGTTATCTCTATGCAAACAAGCCATTAAGCTCTCCGACTAAGTTAGTCGTGGAGAGGGCTGTTATCTGACTTTTATTATCTCAACTGTTCCTGGACTATTTACTTTTCCTCTGCATAGACTGCTCTGAAAGAATCATTTTGAATGCTGAGTGTTGTGTAATCTGCACATATTATAGAATGATGCAATGTTAGAAAAAACACTATATACCTGAAAATAAAAGTATGAGAATATTTTCTTTGCTGCTAATCTTCTAGTAATTATTCATAGTACACAACCAATTCACTATATCATATTTTTTTTTCCGCTTCAGTGTCTCTTTAAAGGGAAGGTTCAGGGAGGGTGGGTAAAAAATCAAAATCAATTTCCACTTACCTGGGGCTTCCTCCAGCCCGTGGCAGGCAGGAGGTGCCCTCGCCGCCGCTCCGCAGGCTCCCGGTGGTCTCCGGTGGCGCGCCCGACCTGGCCAGGCCGGCTGCCAGGTCGGGCTCTTCTGCGCTCCAAGGCCCGGAACTTCTGCGTCCCACGTCGGCGCTCTGACGTCATCGGACGTCCTCCGGGCTCTACTGCGCAGGCGCAGAACTACTGCGCATGCGCAGTAGAGCCCGGAGGACGTCCGATGACGTCAGAGCGCCGGCGTGGGACGCAGAAGTTCCGGGCCTTGGAGCGCAGAAGAGCCCGACCTGGCAGCCGGCCTGGCCAGGTCGGGCGCGCCCCCGGAGACCACCGGGAGCCTGCGGAGCGGCGGCGAGGGCACCTCCTGCCTGCCACGGGCTGGAGGAAGCCCCAGGTAAGTGGAAATTGATTTTGATTTTTCACCCACCCTCCCTGAACCTTTCCTTTAAGATTATCAACAGAAACCAGTAGAAACAAACAGACAAACAGCATACCCTTCCAAAATGTTGTGACGAGAGTTTTATATATACGATCAGTGGCGTAGCAAAGGAGCTGTGGGTCGCGATGCAAGTTTACAATAGGGCCCCCCAAGCACTCTATACTGAATTGATACGGCGCACCAAAACCTGCCAATTGCAACTACAGTGTCAGAGGTACAAAAAGGGGGTGGGAAACATTAATGTTAATTATTACCACTATTCAAAGTATCTACAGAAGCAATTATTATGAGCACAAGACCAAAAGAGAGCTAATACTGTAGTTGAGGATTGGAAGGGCCCTGATGCGGTTGCAACCTCTGTACCCCCTATTGCTACTAGTGTTGGGCGAACACCTGGATGTTCGGGTTCGGGAAAGTTCGCCGAACATGACCGCGATGTTCGGCATGTTCGGGCCGAACCCCGAACTCCCCGAACATCCCGCTTTTGGGGGCCCTATGGGGTCGCAGGCATAAGGGGGGGAGCATGCCCCGATTGCGGGGGGGTCGGAAATTCCCCCCACCCCCTCCGCTAGCGCTCCCCCCTCTGCCCGCTTCCCCATACAAAAGTTTAAGGAAAGTACCGGTGGTAGTGGATGGCCTGGCAGTGGCACTGTGGAGTGAGGAGGAGGAGTCCGGAGAGTGACGCGTTGAGGGAGGCCGGGCAGGGGGCCGCCTTTCCATCATCAGGCGCATGTAGGCATGGGCCCACAGTGCCTTATGGTAAATGTCGCCCTGCGCACCTCTTCAGGCAAGCATACTCCCCTACCTAGGACACCTTGCCCACTGACCACCATTTCTACCACTCCACACACATTTTCCCTTTACCTACTGTCCTATCCCTTAAACCTTTAGACAATTAGGCCTGGTTCACTTTGCACAAAAACCATAGCGTTAAGCGGAGCGTAGAAGCATAGCCGGCATTTGACCTGTGCGACCAGTGCGGTCGCTCAGGGCGCCGGCTTCCAAGGGGGCGCCTAATAGCTGGTTACCTATACTGAGAGCACCTACACCTGATGTCCTATATTGGGGGCACCTATAGCTGGCTACCTTTACTGAGTAGTGGGCTAACTGTCCCACTGATTGTTTTTAAAATAATATTCCTGAAAGATTCTAGCTTTCATTTTTAAGTGTATTCAGTATAATGCACTCTTTCCATCCATTTGTGGTTGTTAATAGTATTTTTCCTGTTATACATATGTGATGTGTCACAGAGATCTGAGCATTTGGCGTGATGTGTCACAACGTCAAAAAGGTTGCTAACCACTGTCCTAGGAGATATCTCAGGAGAAAAGGTGAATTGCATATGGGCCTGTGTGTGTGTGTGAGTGTGTGTGTGTGTGCACATGCGTGAAGAGGATGGGGGGGCACAAAAATCAGGTTTCGCTCAGGGCGCTGTGAAACCTAAGGTCGGCCCTGCGTAGAAGCGTATCTGTGGACGGATGCAATACATTTCAATGGTGAAGTTCACATTGGTATTATAAAACGGACCCGCTTCCTACGTTCCGCTAAACTGATCGGACGTTCCCGTCCTGTACCATTTTCACGGAACTGACACGGACCTGAACGTTGAACGTATGCCATGTATCTCAATGAAAACAGACAATACTGATCCCATTGGCTAGAAAACGTACCTGAATCGTACCACAAGATGACTTCCTGTTTTGATTTTCTCTACTTCCGGGGCACAGATCGATGCACACCACACGTCTGTGTCTGACAGCAGGTTCCAGGCTGTCTGTCTGCTGCATAGGCACACTGCAACATAGGCCCATCCAAGCCACATCACCTATCCACTGCAGCATGGCTACTGGAAGCTATACCACTCGCTACTTCAGTGTGGAGGACCTGATAGTGGTTGTGGAAGAAACCATCCCCCTCTCCAAACCCCACACTGGCCAACACCTTTTCCCTTCCCCAGAGTCCATTTTCCTTACGTTTCATTCATACTGTACCGGAACAGAACGTATGCGACATGGTTGTAAAATGTGAATAAAACATATGAAAACATATCGAGCGGAACGGTGAACGGATCCGTTTTGTCGGACCCGTCCCGGATCAGGTGCAATGTGAACCAAGAGTAAGGCCTTTTGGCCAGGACTCTCTTCCCATTTTGTCTCACAATGCTGTGTGTGTATACAGAGCCGGCCTTTGGGGGGGGCAAGTGGGGCAACCGCCCCAGGCCCCGCACCTGAAGAGGCCCCGCACCCTCTGCAGGAGCCTCGGATTTCTGAATCATATGATGTCCTGACTCCTGCGGCTGCCAAGGTGCATCTTTTAATTGGAACAGCTACGAGTGCTGTTCGGCAACTCCTCCTCCTCCCTCCCCACAGGCTTAGTGTAATAGAGATGGGAAGTTCGGATCTTTTCAATGATCCGGATGATTCGAATCGGATCATTGAAGAGATCCGGATCTTTGATCCGAATCTCGGATCATTTTACTACCGGAAGCAGCATTCGGGGGTGAAATGAACAGCAGGACAGGTCTGTGGACAGGAGAAGGGGAGGGGGGTGGACACACAGAGAAGGGGAGAAGATGGACAGAGGGCAGGGAGTGGACAGAGATGGGAGGTGGGACGAGCAGAGAGCAGAAATGTTTGCACGTAATACCCACATGCTGCAATCACATGCTTTACATATATTTCACCTATATGTTCATCTGTACACTTTGAAAGAAAAGGTCGCACAGTGAAAGAAAGCATTCCCAGAAGATAAGTGCAGCTGTTTAGTGCCCAGTGCAGGAGGATCAATCACACTGTCTGCAAAGTTACTGAGCTGTGCTGAGCCAAAAGCTTCCCATGTGAAGACTGTGCACAACTACGGAACAGCCAGCCTATAATGGGCAGCACATTGCAGCCAGTATGTGTGCTCTACACACATCTGGCAGTGGCACCGATGTCCCCTCTCTCTCATCTACCTGTCCCTGCAAGGCTGCCTCCCCTCCAACTCAGCGATCCATCCCTGCTCTGCTTCCAAGACCCCGCTGCGAGGGGGCGTGTCGCTCCTAGCCCCGCCCCTTTTGCGATCCGAATCACTCATTTTGATGATTCGGATGATCGACTCATAAAATAGATTCGGATCAAAGATCCGAATCGTTCATGATCCGAACAACACTATAGTGTAATCTTCTACACAGATGTCAGCGTCAAGCAGGCTTACGCTGACCTGACGTCTCTTGAGTGTGGCATGGCGGGAAGAGCGAGGGTAGAGATGCGAGAGATCATGACGGGGAGCTGAGCTCAGCTGACACACATTCCAAGTGTGTAGTTTGAAGTGCGGGGCAGAGGACGAAAGCTGATCAGCCTGCCGTGACTAGGACAGGGGAGAGCCAGCCTCAGAGACAGCAGCGAGAGGAACAGGCTCACCCAAGCTGGTGAGAGGGAAGGAGGAGAGCGAGTGCTGCTGGTGAATTGAAGTCTGAAGAGGGGATGACAGTGGAGAGGATGTGCTGCAGGTGTCTGTAGTGCAGACTGGAGTTGCTGGGAGCAGTGGTTCCACAGAGAGAAAAGAAGCTTGTGTGAGTAACTGCAGTAATGATCTTTTTCTCCCAAATATTCTGGTTTATTTTCTGACAATCATGTCACTTTTATTGAGTATTCTCTATAGTCTGATTCAAATCTGTTATTGTAAAAATGCTCTTAATTTTTTTTTTAAAGAAAACTGACCTGAACACGTTTTTCTTGCATTCTGTGCATCTCCGTGTTCCCACCCCAATGCGTCTCCCACCGTATGTTTCCACATTATGTATTCAGCCTAATGTCCTACTATATTGGTTTTATATATTTATATAGCACTGACCTCTTCTGCAGCACATTACAGAGTACATAGTCATGTCACTGACTGTCCTCAGAGGAGCTCACAATCTAATCCTACCATATTCACAGCGTAATGTCCTATCATATTATTATTATGTATTTATATAGCACTGACATCTCCTGCAGCACATTACAGAGTACATTGCCATGTCACTGACTGTCCTCAGAGGAGCTCACAATCTAATCCTACCATAGTCATAGTCTAATGTCCTACCATAATATTATTATGTATTTATATAGCACTGACATGTTCTGCATCACATTACAGAGTACATAGTCATATCACTGACTGTCCTCAGAGGAGCTCACAATCTAATCCTGTCATAGTCTAATGTCCTACCATATTATTATTATGAATTTATATAGCACTGACATCTCCTGCAGCACATTACAGAGTACATTGCCATGTCACCTACTGTCCTCAGAGGAGCTCACAATCTAATCCTACCATAGTCCTAGTCTAATGTCCTACTATATTATTATTATGTATTTATATAGCACTGACATCTTCTGCAGCACTTTACAGAGTACATAGTCATGTCACTGACTGTCCTCAGAGGAGCTCACAATCTAATCCTACAATATTCACAGTGCAATGTCCTATCATATTATTATTATGTATTTATATAGCACTGACATCTTCTGCAGCACATTACAGAGTACATTGCCATGTCACTGACTGTCCTCAGAGGAGCTCACACTCTATTCCTACTATAGTCATAGTCTAATGTCCTACCATATTACTATTATTATGTATTTATATAGCACTGACATCTCCTGCAGCACATTAGAGTACATAGTCATGTCACTGACTGTCCTCAGAGGGGCTCACAATGTAATCATATCATTCATAACCAGAGTACCTAGCAGAAACATACGCAGGCGGGGGGAAACATACAAACTCCTTGCTGATGTTGGCCTGGCTGGGATTCGAACTGGGGACCCAGCGCTGCTATGCGAGAGTGTTAACCATTACATATATACATTCATACACACAGCATAGCTGTGTCTCTAGGCCCCGCATATGACACTCGCCTCAGGCCCCGCATACTCTAAGGCCGCCTCTGTGTGTATATATCTCCCAACCTTGTGTAAAATCTGTAGTTGATTTCTTCACTGCATGGGTCTATATGAAAAGGGCGCCTGGTGGAGCCCATATATACCAACTTCGGCTACAAAAAAGGAGTCTGGTGTAGCCCATATAAAAACTTCGGCTACAAAAAAACTCCGGTCCGTGTTAATTACTATTCCCCCTCCAGGCCGCCATGGATAGTGGGGGAATGAAATAATTCGGCTTCCAGCACTTGTAGCCCATATAAAAACATAGGCTACAAAAAAATGCAATAATATGGGCTACAAAGGGGCGCCCTACTGTAGCCGAAAACCTTGTAGCCGAAAAAATATGGGCTACAAAGGGGCGCCCTACTGTAGCCGAAAACCTTGTAGCCGAAAAAATATGGGCTACAAAGGGGAGCCCGCTTGTAGCCTATATCAAAACTCGGGCGCCCTTTTCTACACCTTGTAGCCCATATTTCCAGAAATAACATTGAGGTCTATGGTGGCGCCCTTTTCATACAGGCAGCTCGGACGCCCTTTTCAACCGATACCCACTGCATCAGTGGTAACTCTGTATTGTTATACGTTGAATGCTTTTGTACAGCGCCACTGAAGATGCTGGCGCCATATAAATCAATAATTGCTGACTGGCTGCCCCCATCACTCACCCCCAAACTGTCTTCCAAGAAATCAAGTCCTTATCCCAATAGGCAACAGTCATTGTGAGTATATACTCGTCACCAGAGAACTGTCCAGAGAGCTTAAAAAATATTGTAACTTTGAGAGCTGATGACATTTGAGGAACATAACAAAATGGGAAATAAGAAATTACAAATGTTATCCTTATAATACTACCTACTGTCCTGGATCTCCAGGAATCTCTCCTGTAGCCATCTTGGGCAAGCATGCTAAAAGTTATCGTTCTTGAAGAGAGACATCGGCCAACCAGCTTCTAATTACAGCACAAGTACTACCAATTTCATTGCAAAACAAAGAAGAAGTAAAGGGTTATTTTCTTGTTGGCAGAATGTGTTTAGCGAAAAGAAACTCAAATAACAAGTAAATAATACTTTCCTGTTTTCTTACAGGAACTCTTGCAGCAGTTGGCCAAAAAAAGTTGGAAGAACTGGACACCAAAATTACCATTGTGCAACAACAAGTTTTAAAGGAACTCGCTCTGCACACTTCTACAACTGTCAAATAGTGGACTCATGCTGGGGCTTTCACTCCTAGTCTGTCAAACATATTAAACTAAGTGATTTCCTTGCCACAAATCCAACGTGCCAAGCTGTCAGAGGCCACAAAAACAACGAAAGTAAAAACTGGCATTCAAATGTTTAATGATAAATGCAACTCAAAGTAAAGTTTTCAGTTATATATGTAATATGTATTATTATTTAGTACTAGCTGATTGCCCGGCGTTGCCCGGGTATGTATTTGGCTGGTGTTGGCTGCGCCCATTTTTTCTAACCCTAACACACAATTACTCAATGACCAAGTTTGTGAGCTTTGCGGTCTTTGGTATCAATAATTTGCATTGAAATTAAAAAATCTAATTGGCTGTTTGTGGCTCCAGCCCCTTTTCTGAATTCGAACCCCAATGACCAACTGTACCAGGTTTGAGGCCTGTGCCATTAACAGTGCAAGAATAGCAGCAATTAAATATTCCCCTTGAAAAGCAATAGGTGAAGTTTGATTCACTTGTGTAGGCTCCACCCACTTTTTTGAATAGTAATCTCAGTCACCCAGTGACCAACTGTGCAAATTTTGAGAACCCTGCCATTAACAGTGTAAGAATGGCTGCAGTTTACATTTTCCCAGGGAAATTTCTATTTGTCTCCACCCACTGATGACCCAGCGTTGCCTGTGTATGTATTTGACTGGTGTTGGCTCCGCACACTTTCTAACCCTAACGCACAAACACTCAATGACCAAGTTTGTGAGCTTTGGGGTCCTTGGCATCAATAATTTGTATATTCCCATGAAATGAAACAAATCAGATTGGCTGTTTGTGGTTTCACCCCCTCTCCAGCATTTGAACCTTAGTCACTCAATGATCAACTGTAGCAGGTTTGAAGCATCTGCTATTAGCAGTGTAAAAATGGCAGCAATTTAAATATTCCCCTTGAAAATCAACAGGTGAATTTTGATTGGCTATTATAGGCTCCACCCACTTCCCTGAATATTAATCTCAGTCACCCAGTGACCACCTGGGTTCAAATCTCGGCTCTGCCTGTTCAGTAAGCCAGCACCTATTTCAGTAAGGAGTTTCTTGGGCAAGTCTCCTTAACACTGCTACTGCCTACTGAGTGCGCTCTAGTGGCTGCCTCGCAAGCGCTTTGAGTCCGACAAGAGAAAGGTGCTATACAAATACTGCAATTATTATTATCTGGGCAAAGTTTGATAACCCTGCCATTAACAGTGTAAGAATGGCTGCAGTTTATATTTTCCCAGTGAAATTTGGTTTTGGTTCCGCCCACTTTTTGTAACCTGGACACAGTCACTCAATGACCAATTTTGTGAGCTTTGGGGCCCTTGGCATCGATAATTTGTACTTTTCCATGAAATGAAACAAATCTGATTGACTGTTTGTGGCTCTGTCCCCTTTTCTGAATTTGAACCCCAGTGACCCAATGACCAACTGTACCAGGTTTGAGGCTTGTGCCATTAACAGTGCAAGAATGGTAGCAATTTTAATATTCTCCTTGAAAAGCGAAATGTGATTTTTGATTGGCCTTTTTAGGCTCCACCCACTTTTCTGAATATTAATCCCAGTCACCCAGTAACCATCTGTGCAAAGTTTGAGAACCCTGCCATTCATGGCCGGCCTTTGCCCTGAGCGACCGGAGCGGTCGCTCAGGGCGCCAGCTTACAAGGGCGCACAGTATAGTGTCGACGCTCTGCCGCCCGCTCTGCCTCTGTCTCTCCCTGCCATTTGTCTGTAATTAGAATGGGACTACAACAAAATGGCCGCCGATGTCCACAAATGCGGACATCGGCGGCCATTTTCTTGTAGTCCCGCTCCAATTACAGATAGAGAGGAGGCGGGTAGAAGCAGGGAGAGAAGAGTGACGTCGCCGCTGGAAGTCTGCAACGTGGATGACAGGTGAGTAATTCTCCGCCTGCTATCCACAGACACTATCTGGAGGGGGAGCGCAGAAACTGACTGAGCAGAAACTGGGGGCAACTATACTAGCTACATAAGCTGGCGAAACTACTACCTATTCTGGGGGCAACTATACTAGCTACATCTACTGGGGCAACTATACTATGCTTGGTTACTTATACAGAGGGCACCTACACACTGACTTCCTATACTGGGTGCACCTATAGCTGTTTACCTATACAGAAATCACCTACACCTGACTTCCTGTACTGGGGACACCTATGCCTGGTTACCTATACAGAGGGGACCTACACCTGACTTCATATACTGGGGGCACCTATAGCTGGCTACCTATACTGAGGGCACTCTAACCTGGCTACCTATACTGGGGACACCTATGCCTGGTTACCTATAAAGAGGGGACCTACACCTGACTTCATATACTGGGGGAACCTATAGCTGGCTACCTATACTGAGGGCACTCTAACCTGGCTACCTATACTGAGGGCACTTATGCCTGGTTACTTATACAGAGGGGACCTACACCTGACTTCATATACTGGGGGCACCTATAGCTGGCTACCTATACTGAGGGCACGTTTGCCTGGTTACCTATACAGAGGGGACCTACACCTGACTTCCTATACTGAGGCGCCTTTCCCTGGCTACCTATACTGAGGGCACCTACACCTGGCTACCTATACTGGAGGCACCTACACTTGGCTATCTATGGGGGGGGGGGGTACCTACACCTAACTTCCTATACTGGGGGCATCTATGCTTGGCTACCTATACTTAGGACAACTGTGTGTGTAGGATGACGGGGGGGGCGCCAAATTCAGGTTTCGCTCAGGGCGCCGTGAAACCTAAGGCCGGCCCTGCTGCCATTAACAGTGAAGAAAGGCTGCAGTTTACAATTTCCCAGAAAAATCTGTTTTTGACTCCACCCACTTTTTGTAACCTTGACACACAGTCACTCAGTGATCAAGTTTGTGAGCTTTTGGGTTCCTGGCATCAAAATTCTGCTAATGGAAGCAGTTTATGCAGCAAAAAAATCTGATTGGCTGTGTTTGTCTCCGCCCCTTTACTGAATTTGAACCCCAGACACTTAACAACTGACTGTAGCAGGTTTGAGGCCTGTGCCATTAACAGTGTAAGAATGGCTGCAGTCTCAATATTATAATTATATTATAATCTCAATAATCTTGAAAATCAGTAGGTGAATTTTGATTGGCTCTTGTAGGCTCCACCTACTTTTTTGAATATTAATCCCAGTCACCCAGTGATCAACTGTGGGAAGTTTGAGAACCCTGCCATTAACAGTGTAAGAAAAGCTGCAGTTTATATTTTCCAATGTAAAAAGTTAGTTGTTTTTGGCTCCGCCCACTATTTCTAACCTTAACATACAGTCACTCAATGACCAAGTTTATGAGCTTTGGGGTCCTTGGCATAAATAAGTTGCATTTTGCCATTGAAATTAAACAAATCTGATTGGCTGTGTTTGGCCCGCTACCTTCAGAATTTAAACCCCAGTCTCCCAGTGACTGACTGTACCAGATTTGAGGCCTCTGCCATTAAGAGTGTATGAATGGCGCCAATGTAAATATTCCCCTTGAAAATCAAAAGGTAAATTTTGATTGGCTGCTGTAGGCTCCACCCACTTTCCTGAATATTAGTCCCAGTCACCCAGTGGCCAACTGTGTCACGTTTGAGAAACCTGCCAATAAGCGAACGGCTGAAATCAATCTAAGAAATCTGATTGGCTGTTTGTGGCTCCACCCCTTTCGTGAATTTGGACCCCAGCCACCCAATAACTGACTGTATCAGGTTTGAGGCCTCTGCCATTAACAGTGTAAGAATGGTAGCAATGTAAATATTCCCCTTAAAAATCAATAGGTCAATTTTGATTGGCTGTTGTAGGCTCCACCCACATTTCTGAATATTCATCCCAGTCACCCAGTGGCCAATTGTGTCAAGTTTGGGAACCCTGCCATGTTAAAAATTTAGTTGTTGGCACCGGCCACTTTTTCTAACCTTGACATACAGTCACTCAATTATCAAGTTTATCAGCTTTGGGGTCCTTGGTATCAATACTTTGTATATTCCCATTGAAAAATAAACAAATATGGCTGTTTGTGGCTCTGCCCCCTTTCTGAATTTGAACCCTAGTCACCCAGTGACCAACTGTACCAGGTTTGAGGCATTTGCTATTAACAGTATAAGAATGGTAGCAGCTTAAATATTCCCTTTGAAAATCAAAAGGTGAATTTTTATTGGCTTTTGTAGGCTCCACCCACCTTCCAAAATCTTAATCTCATTCACCCAATGACCAACTGTGCAAAGTTTGAGAGCCCTGCCATTAACGGTGTAAGAATAGCTTACATATTTTCCAGTGAAATTTGTTTTTAGCTCCGCCCACGTTTTGTAACCTTGACACACAGTCACCCAGTGACCAAGTTTGTGAGCTTTCAGGTTCCTGGCATCAAAAATGTGTGAATGGAAGCAGTTTATCCACCAAGGAAATCTGATTGACTGTATGTGGCCCCGCCCCTTTAGTGAATTTGGACCCCAGTCACCCAAAGACCGACTGTAGCAAGTTTGAAGCCTCTGCCATTAAAAGTGTAAGAATAGCAGCAGTTTAAATATTGCCCTTGAAAATCAATAGGTGAATTTTGATTGGCTGTTGTAGGCTCCACCCATTTTCTTGAATCTTAATTGCATTCACCCAGTGGCGTAGCTAAGGAGCTGTGGGCCCTGATGCGAGTTTTACATTAGGCCCCCCCAAGCACTCTATATATAACAATTGATACGGCACACCAAAACCTGCCAATGGCAACTACAGTGTCAGAGGTGCAAGAAGGGAATGGGGAGAAGTTCGTTAATGATTACCATTATTCAAAGTATCTATAGAAGTGATTATTATGAGCACAGGACCAATAGAGAGCTAATATTACAGATGAAGGTGGGCCTCTTAGGGCCCCTCTGGCCCAAGGGCCCCGATGCGGTCGCTACCTCTGCACCCCCTATTGCTACGCCCCTGCATTCACCCAGTGACCAACTGTGGCAAGTTTGAGAACCCTGCGATTAACAGTCTAAGAATGGTTGCAGTTTACATTTTCCCATTTAAAATGAATGGCTGAAATTTGATTGGCTGTTTTATGCTCCTCCCACTTTTCCTGGATTCGTAACCTCGGTCACCAAGTGACCAACTGTGCCAGGTGTGGGGACTCTGGCTTGATTACTGTGAGAATGGCAGCCTTTTACATTTTTTCCATTGACTTGAATGGGTGAAATCTGATTTGCTGTTTGTAGCTCCGCCCAGGTGTGCAGGGGGGACGCAAGACCCCCAGAACATATCATCCCAGGTAGTAAGGGATCTGTATACCAAGTTTCGTTCAAATCAGTCAAGCCGTTTTCGAGTGATCACGGCACATACATACACACACACACACACACACACACACACACACACACACACACACATACAGTACATACATACATACACACATCCGATTTTATATATATATATATAGATTTATATTGCGCCGACACCTTCCGCAGCACTGTACAGAGTATATTGTCTTGCCACTTAACTGTCCCTCAGAGGGGCTTACAATCTAATCCCTACCATAGTCATATGTCTAAGTATGTATTGTGTAGTGTAAGAATCATAGTCTAGGGCCAATTTAGGTGGAAGCCAATTAACTTACCAGTATGTTTTTAGGATGTGGTAGAAAACCAGAGTGCCCGGAGGAAACCCACACAGACAGTGCTAACCACTACGCCACCATGCTGCCCGTATGTATAACATTTCCTCTTGAGGCACAATTTTTATATGCATTTCATAAATGGTACATTATATTAAATGAATTATATATTAAATGAATATCTAACAACATTTTATTAATAAAAACAATAAAAAGTTGTCGTTTTTGTAAAACAAAAATCTTTCTGCAACAATTTCTAAATCCTCCTTTATTACTGTGACTTGCAGCTGTCTGTTTGTACTGAGGCAGTCTGAACCACTCCCCTTTTAGTCGCATGGGGATGTGGAGGAGGGAGTGATTGTTCAGTCAGCTGAAACCACACCTCTCTGCTGATCGATTGTTTATCAGCACTGTCAATTCTACTTTGGAGGCGTGGTTTCAAACTGATGGAGAATGATGGAGCGCAAGCAAGCATCTAGAAATTAATTTTAAATAATGTAGTAATACCTTTTTGAAAGTGTCCCTAAACTGGATCTAATCTTATTTTGCTGCCTGAAATAGTTACTTTTTTAAGGCTGGAAATGACAGCTTCTGTCTTGTCAGAACCTTGTCAGGAATATAGTAAACATCACTGATAAGCAAATTACAGCCATAAAAGTTTTTTTGTGGCAAAATACATTTTCTACATATTTCTGAGAGCAGAGGGAGAGAGAAAAGGGTCAATAGTTCATGTATTTTCATTTAGGGACACTTAATAGACTGCAACTGAGCAGAGACAACAAAACATTCAATCTACTTTCTAAATGTTTAAATATAAAATAAAATCCTGGGATGTCTTAAATTCATTTTTAGGAGTAGGAGGAAAAATATAATTGTTTATCTCATCAGTTTATTTTCACCTCGGGTTCACTTTAAAATAACTTTTCAGAACTTTACAACTGGAAAAAGTAACAAACTGTAGGTGAAAAGTACTATCAAAATTATTCCGAGTACTTTCTTGCTTCCTGGTGGCTTTTTATTTACAAGGTGTGGAAAGATCACCTAGAATAAAACTCAGGAGAAAAAAAGTAATAGGGGCCAAAGTGTGGTAGATCAGAAAGACAATTGATCTTCCAGAGCGTGGCCTGCTATCGTAACGCCAGACCTCTTTTCCCGGTCAGTATTACAGTACTGTACTGATTAGTTTGTTTTCATTGCTTTGCCTATCTCATATAATAGATTAACTACCATCATTCACCATCATATTTGTAGTGCACAATAGAGTAGTTTATGCAGGGCATCTTTAGGCCATATTACTCCCAGGGCAAGAGTGTAAAATTGTACCCCCCCACCAGGCTATTTGTGATTGTATTTTGCAGTATGGATTAGCCAGAGGTGGCACTTAGTATTTAGGTGACAGATGTAGTACCCCCCCAGTATAGCTAGTGAGGTATAGTTGCCCCCAATATAGGTATTCAGGTATAAGTGTCCCCAATATAGATTGCCAGGTATAGGTGCCCTCAGTATAGGTGTCCCCAGTATAAGTAGCCAAGTATTAGTGCTCTCAGCATAGGTATCCAAGTATAGGTGCCCCCAGTATAGGTAGTCAGGAATAGGTGTCCCCAGTATAGGTAGCTAGGTATAGGTGCCCCCAGTATAGGTAGCCAGGTATAGGTGCCCCCAGTATAGGTAGCCAGGTATAGGTGCCTCCAGTATAGGTAGCCAGGTATAGGTGCCTCCAGTATAGGTAGCCAGGTATAGGTGCCTCCAGTATAGGTAGACAGGTATAGGTGCCCCCAGTATAGGTATCCAGGTATAGGTGCCCCCAGTATAGATAGTCAGGAATGGATGCCCTCAGTATAGGTAGCCAGGTATAGGTGCCCCCAGTATAGGTAGCTAGGTATAGGTGCCCCCAGTATAGGTAGCTAGGTATAGGTGCCCCCAGTATAGGTAGACAGGTATAGGTGCCCCCAGTATAGGTATCCAGGTATAGGTGCCCCCAGTATAGATAGTCAGGAATGGATGCCCTCAGTATAGGTAGCCAGGTATAGGTGCCCCCAGTATAGGTAGCTAGGTATAGGTGCCCCCAGTATAGGTAGCCAGGTATAGGTGCCTCCAGTATAGGTAGCCAGGTATAGGTGCCTCCAGTATAGGTAGCTAGGTATAGGTGCCCCCAGTATAGGTAGTCAGGAATAGGTGCCCCCAGTATAGGTAGCTAGGTATAGGTGCCCCCAGTATAGGTAGCCAGGTATAGGTGCCCCCAGTATAGGTAGCCAGGTATAGGTTCCCCTAATATAGTCAGACAGGTATAGGTGCCTCCAGTATAGATAGCTAGCACCAAGGGTGACTAGTAAAGCTAGCCATAAATGCACATTGGTGCCCAATGTTGCCAAACAATCAATTCATCTCTGGCTGCGCCCCAGCCGGGCACCTGCCTTGCCCACCCCTAGAAACGGGCCTGAGTTTATGCAAAGTACAACAGAAGCTTACAGAATGCCAGTGTTTTGGTAGAACCAGTATAACAATGAGAAGAGGGAGAAGGACTCGGTCCTTATGGAGCTATTGCCACTTTCGACTACTAATATTCCATGACACTACGACCTAACGAGAGGCGTTCTGTGCTGCTCCACCAAGATTCACCAGCTGTCTAGATCCAGCTTCACACCTCTAGGCCTACACAGGTCTTCTACCATGTCAACAATCCAATCCATCTATTGCTTAGTTGAAATCGCCGTCATTTTGGTTTTTGATAGGGCAGATGCAAACATCTTCTATCTTCAGGTATGCCTTCCAAATTGCCAATCCAACATAATCATCCATTAGGCCCAGGCCCACATTTACCTCACAGGAGCCTATAGGCACAGATGTCCTGGTAAGTCTGACTGGCACCTTAGACGTCGCCTTCCATGAAGCTACAAACTCCACCAAACTGCATCCCAAGTGTGCTGGCTGTCCCAGCTGTCCCTTCTCCCGTACTTTCCTTGCCCATCCACAGATAGCTACAGGTGACACTTAATATTAGGTAGCCAGAAATACCCTCAATATTAAGTAGCTAGAGGGGTCCCAAGTATTAGGCAGCTGGATTAACTTTAGTATTAAAGGGACACTATTAAACCAGGTGTTCTAAAATGACAATGTACAAATAATGTCTAAGTAGCCGTGTAAACATTTTCCTACTTTTCATGTTAAACATCAGAGGCAAAAGCTGTAATGCATCCTGTGAAGATTTTAGCTCTATTGGAATGTCTCATTTGCAAAGGTATGAATCTCTGCAGTCTGACATGCTAAGAACAGTGTAATATTGAAGCAGAGTTATATTGAAAGCCTGTCAGATATCAGGTCTCAAACACACAATTACAAATGTTTATGTTACACATAAGATACATTTCCTCTGCACTCTGCAGAAAGCTCAGTCAGAGACACAGGTAGATCTCTCTCTCTCTCTCACACACACACACACACACACACACACACACACACACAGTTAACAGATGCACTGTGAGGGAATTCCCCCTCCCCTCACGGCTCAGTCTGCTGTCAGAATTGCTGTCAAAAAAGTGTGAAAGGAATTAGATAACAGTAAACAAAGAGATACAAATTCAAATGTATACACCAGTACTTAGCAGCACTTCCCAAACTACTCCTATCTCAATTGAAAAAATATGTTAATCGATAGTGTTCCTTTAAGCTGGAGGTGCCCCTGACTGAAGTGAGATCTCATCATTGGAATGCTGAGAGCAGGGTGATTAACATCTAATTTACACTCTCATCAGGACTCCTGAATAAGGAGGGAGGGAGGAACTCGGGGAGGAGCGTGAGCCGCTTTTACATCAACAGGCGCCTGGAGGCATGAGCCTACAGTACCTTATGGTAAGTCTGACTGGGCCTCTGTGGCCTCTCCAGAAATCCAGCTCCACTTGTAGCTGGCATTCTGGGTCTTTCACTTATCCGTTCTGGAGTTTTTGTAAAGCAGGCCTCATTATTAACATCCAGCCAGAGATAAATGAGGCACTTCCCATTCCGGAATATTGTAAGATTTTTGGCCAGTTGTGGAATCTCGGATCAATCTCAAGATCAATCTGTAGAACATCACTGAGCATCTCTCAGGGGTTGGCTGACATGGGGCCCGTTTCAAAGTTTCATTTCTCATCAGGAAATTATCTGTGAGAGAGTGCAGAAATGAAAGTGTTTACAGTCCAAACATTCATCATGAAAAGTTTTCTACTCCAGCCACAGAAAATGAACAGGCTTTGCCAGCTGATATCAAGAAAATTGAATCATCGCCCCAAAATATTGAAGATCTACATTCTTGATTTCATCATCTCTCTGAACACTAGACAAAATGTGAAAAAGAATGAGCAAGGCTGTACTTATGAAATATGTTATTTAATTTTAAAGGGTACTTGAAGTGATATGAAGAGTGATCAATGTGTAAAAATAGTGCCAATCCTACTTAGAACTAGCCTGTGGTCACTTTTTCATTTTTGTTTCATTGCAAGAGTTAATAAAGCTGCAGCTCTCCCCAAAACTGAGACTGTTCATCAGAGCAGGGACAAGGTCCTCCAGCACCCAAGGCTGAGACACCAAAGTGCGCCCCTCCCCCCCTAGCCGTCACACACTGATTGCTATTAGACTAAGAGGGCCACAGGGCCCACAACCTCCCCAACACCTTAATATCTAGTTGTCTGGCTTGCAGTCACTGCTATGTATCCCCTTTTATTATTTCTTTCTGCTTCATACACAATTAGGAATGACAACTGAATGAATTGTGCGCCCCCTCCGACACTGCGCCCTGAGGCTGGAGCCTCTCTCGCCTCTGCCTCGGCCTGGCCCTGCTGTTCATTGTTTTGTGTGGCTGTGCAGTCATTTATCATAGCAGTATAGTGCATATGTGTTTGGTCCCCTTGTTTAAAGTTTAAAGAGAATCTGTATTGAAGAAATGCTATATAAATACTGTAAAAATATCAGCCTATTGATGACACCTCCTGGCCCCCTTTGTGACATTTTCGACGCTCTCCGCCGCAATATTGACAATAAAATAACAGTTTTATACACTGTTTTGTAAACAGTAAAGATGGCCACCGAAACAGGAAGTATACTGAAAAGAAACAGGATGTATGCTGCCTTATGTTTTCATGACAAGTTTTTATTATTACACAGTGAATGCAGCCTTCAGATGTTATGTGCAAGTTTAGAAAACGTTTTACCTTCTGCCTCTGCGGCTCTGTGCCACTGAAGCGTGACAAGAATCCTCAGACTCCTTTATAAACACAGCTGTTTCTTCTGAGCCAGGAGTCTGGGCTCTGCACTTGTGTCTGGGTAACAAATTGTCAGCATGTGACAGGCAGCTCCCTCCTCCCTCAGCCTCACAGACACAGCTGAGACTTGAGAGCAGGGACCTGTCTGTGAGAAATAAACAAAGCACACAGGAGTGAGCCTGGAGGGAGCATGCAGGGGGCGTGCATAACGTGTCCCTACCAGAGCAGATGCAGCTCCTTCCTCTCTTGTATTATGAACTGAACAGAGGTGCCAAAAGAGTAAAAACAATATTTAAAATTGCTTAGGAGGCAGCGGTGGACTTACCTCCCTGAAGCAGACACAAGAAAGCTGTGTAATTCAACAAAGATACATTTAATGGTATACTCCAGGGGTTTAGTACAATGCGTTTCGATAAGGCGCTAGGTGTGACTCTGACATTACGCTGCTGTGTGCTCCTATTTTTACTGCCTGATGAAGCGGGTGTAGACCTGCGAAACGCGTTGTACTAAACCCCTGGAGTATACCATTAAATGTATCTTTGTTGAATTACACAGCTTTCTTGTGTCTGCTTGAAGGAGGTAAGTCTACCGCTGCCTCCTAAGCAATTTTAAATATTGTTTTTATTCTTTTGGCGCCTCTGTTCAGTTCATAATACATTATACATCCACCCTTGGTGGAGGGGGATACCCCTTCTTCACGTCTACAGAGAGCGACTTCTTAATCCTGAGTGGGGACAGGTCAATCTCCTCACCTGCCTATACAGTGGTTGCCTGGAAGTAACCCACGTTTGTGAGTATAATTTACTCCTTCTCATTTTACTGAATTGCCTTGACTTACTACACTATATCGGGCTCTCGGTTCTCTTTCTTTTTATATATACTTCCTCTCTTGGTCAACAAAGCTTGACAAAAAAAAGATTAGATATATTACAGAGACAGTGCAACTAGAAAAGGCTGCAGTAATCCAGAACACATTAGAACAGGTATAGGAACTTGTAGGATAGGAGAAATAAGGCTGAACATTTTGTTACAGAGTCTCTTTAAAGCGGGATTGTCAGCCATGAAATCAAATTCCATTTACCCACCGCTCTGTGTTTATTATGTAGTCTACATCCTGACCCTGCATTGCAAGCATTCCAATATAATCATAAATGTTTCTGAAATAAATCTTATCTCAGTCTGTCTGGCTCAGTCAGCCTTCTGGTACATTGCCGGGGAGAGGGAAGCTTGTTATCTCCCCTCCCCATTCCTGCTCCTCACTGATTGGCTGAGGGTAGTTCAGTGTGGCATGAGACTGAGAAGAGAAATACACCTCACCCCTCTGCAGAAACTGCTGAAATACAATCTATGCTGTGCTCACATGTTTACAAAGCAAGCTAGATATGACAGTACAGCTCCTACAGAGCTCAGTTGGGAGGAGACTTGCAATGTGTGCACCATTTCAGGCAGGAGAAAAAAGAGTAAAGGAATTCCCCCTATTCCTTTAGATTGTAAGCTGGCAAAGGGAAGGGCATACAGATACTTGCCTCTTGTATCGCATGTACCAGGCTACGGCTTGATGGCGTCATCAAGCTAGGACCCAGTACATGCAAGTACAGTAGGCTGGGGAGGGAGGATTGGACACCAGAGTGAACATACCCTGAATAGTGCCCTAACTGTTGCCTGGGGTGATGAGCACAGGTCCATGCTTACACATGCTCTGTGCTCATTGGCACTGCAGACTTAAAGGACCACTATTGAGAAAAAATGTAAAATACATGCAAACACATACAAATAAGAAGTATGCTTCTTCCAGAATAAAATGAGCCTTAAATTACTTTTCCCCTATGTTGCTGTCACTTACAGTAGGTAGGAGAAATCTGACAGAACCAACAGGTTTTCGGCTAGCCCACCTCTTCACGTGGGATACTCAGCATGGCCTTTATTCTATATAAAGAAACTCACTGAAAGGGATTTATACAAAGATGCTGGCCAGCCTCCCTGCTCGCTGCACAGTACAGCCCGGAGGACGTCCGATGACGTCAGCGCGCCCGCGTGGGACGCAGAAGAGCCCGTCCTTGGAGCGCAGAAGAGCCCGACCTGGCAGCCGGCCTGGCCAGGTCGGGTCGGCCACCGAAGGCGACCAGAAGCCTCTGGAGCGGCGGCGAGGGCACCTCCTGCCTGCCACGGGCTGGAGGAAGCCCCAGGTAAGTGGATATGGATTTTTATTTTTTTAAGCGTTTCCCTGAACCTTCCCTTTAGCCAGGTCAGGCTCTTCTGCGCTCCAAGGCCCGGCACTTCTGCGTCCCACGCCGGCGCGCTGACGTCATCGGACGTCCTCCGGGCTGTACTGCGCAGGCGCAGAACTACTGCGCCTGCGCAGTACAGCCCGGAGGACGTCCGATGACGTCAGAGCGCCGGCGTGGGACGCAGAAGTGCCGGGCCTTGGAGCGCAGAAGAGCCCGACCTGGCCGCCGGCCTGGCCAGGTCGGGCGCGCCACCGGAGACCACCGGGAGCCTGCGGAGCGGCGCCGAGGGCACCTCCTGCCTGCCACGGGCTGGAGGAAGCCCCAGGTAAGTGGATGGGGATTTTTATTTTTTTCAGATAGTCCCTGAACCTTCCCTTTAACAAGAATTGAACCTCTTTCCTTGAAGTTCTTGATGGTCCTATAAATTGTTGATTTAGGAGCAATCTTAGTAGCCACAATATCCTTGCCCATGAAGCCATTTTTATGCAACGCAATGATGACTACATGCGCTTCTTTGCTGGTCACCATGGTTAACAATGGAAGATCAATGATTTCAAGCATCACCCTCCTTTTAACATGTCAAGTCTGCCATTCTAACCCAATCAGCCTGACATAATGATCTCCAGCCTTGTGCTCGTCAACATTCTCACCTGAGTTAACAAGACGATTACTGAAATGATCTCAGCAGGTCCTTTAATGACAGCAATGAAATGCAGTGGAAATGCTTTTTCGGATTCAGTTAATTTTCATGGCAAAGAAAGACTATGCAATTCATCTGAACACTCTTCATAACATTCTGGAGTATATGTAAATTGCTATTATAAAAACGTAAGCACCAACTTTTCTAATTTCCAATATTTTTGACAGTCTCAAAACTTTTGGCCAGGACTGTACATGTCCTTCTGCCAAACATGGTGGAAGTCCCAAACACTGGTCCGCACGACAGCCGGGGGCCCTAAACATGGTGGAAGAGCAGGTGTGAATATACTGCAGTGCAGGCAACAAATGGTTAAAACATGGGAGAAGCTTACGGGGCTCTCAATCATGCTGTGTTTAATTCCCTTTTATTGGGTGTGAAGCATAAAGTTATGTACTATGTGTACCAGGAGAGGAGCCGGTGTGAATGTGTCCTGCATTATATACTTGCGTCATCTCAGGAGCGGCTAAATTTCATTAGCCAAGTAGCTGACAGTGTCGGATTTCAGGCAGCGGAGGCTGGCAGGACGTTGAGCTTTCTTGCAGGTAGTATTTTATAGAGGTGTGTGTCATTGTGTCATAGTGCTTAAAGCAGACCTGAACTCAGATCTTCCTCTCTGCTCTAAAAGATAAGCAACAGCATAATAACATTTACAGAAAAAACATTTCTTCGTTACAGCTGATACAAAACCTGCTATACATCTGCAGTGTGTCTCCTTCCTGCTTTCATGGAAGCAGACAAAGGGTTAACATCCTGTTTTTACAAATTAGCTGCTCTGCCGTGGCAGCCAGCTGATTCAACTGAGAGATCAAATGACACTTGTGATTAGTCACAGATGAGGAGGTATTAAACAAGCTAAACTCTCTAAATACATATAGGGTGCATTTCTTTATGTTTTCTTTTTGTCAGGTCCACTTCAAAGGATACCCGAAGTGACATGATGAGATAGACATGTGTATGTACAGTGCCAGGCACACAGATAACTATGCTGTGTTCCTTTTTTTCTTTCTCTGCCTGAAAGAGTTAAATATCAGGTATGTAAGTGGCTGACTCAGTCCTGACTCAGACAGGAAGTGACTACAGTGTGACCCTCACTGATAAGAAATTCCCCATTTTATCTCTTTCTTGATCTCAAAAGCCATTTTCTGCTAGGAAAGTGTTTTATAGTTGTAATTTCTTATCAGTGAGGGTCACACTGTAGTCACTTCCTGTCTGAGTCAGGACTGAGTCAGCCACCTACATACCTGATATTTAACTCTTTCAGGCAGAGAAAGAAAAAAAGGAACACAGCCTAGTTATTTGTGTGCTTAGGCACTGTACATACCCACGTCTATCTCATCATGTCACATGTCACTTCAGGTATCCTTTCAGAAGGTTGGCAGTGTTGACAACTAATTGAGGAGGCATAAGTGACTAACACGGGCAGATTTATCATATTTCATTTGCCAACTAGGAATGGTCAGAAATTACTATTTTCAATTCCGAAATTACGCCTTTCGACGATGCCGATTTCGGATTCAGAGGTAATCTGAATTTCAGCTGACTTTTCGATTTCTGCGGAATGTTGTCTTTTGCCATACTTGTTATTAAAGTTAGCGAATGTAACCACTTTACCCCCCGCGGTACGGATATCTCCGTCCCTTTTTCCATCCCATTTAAAACCAAGGGACGGAGAAATCCGTACCCCCCGCGCTACCGCCGCTGTCCACGCTCCCGCCGCTTGTGCACGCCGCCGCCAGCTCGCCCGGAGATGAATGAACGGGAAAATCCATTCCTGTTCGTTGATCTAAGCCCCCACAATGATCTGCTGCTTCTATGAGAAACAGCGTGATCATTGTGATTTTTCCAGCCTCATAGTGCTTCCTGTAAGCATCCTTCCAGACGCTTTCAGGTCGCATGAACAAAACATCACTGTGGCCATCTTGTGGCCAAATAGTTAAACTACACCCTAAAGCATTTTACATATGCAAATACATTAGTTTTACACAATAAATTAACTAATTACCTCCCACACTCCCCAATTTTTTTGTAAATAAAAAAAAAAATACAATACAATTAAAAAAAAAACATAAATAGTTACCTTAGGGACTGAACTTTTTAAATATTTATTTCAAGAGGGTATAACAAACAGAAACAAACAGAGGGTATAACAAACAGACTTTATAAACTATGGGCTTGTTATTAGGGATGGACGCAAAACTGAAAAAAATGCACCTTTATTTTCAAATAAAATATTGGCGCCAAACATTGTGATAGGGACATAATTTAAACGGTTGTATAACCGGGACAAATGGGCAAATACAATACGTGAGTTTTAATTATGGAAGCATGTACTATTTTAAAACTATAATGGCCGAAAACTGAAAAATAATGATTTTTTTCCCACATTTTTTCCTATTTTCCCATGAAAACACATTTAGTATAAAATAATTCTTGGCATAATGTCCCACCTAAAGAAAGCCTAATTGGTGGCGGAAAAAACAAGATATAGGTCATTTTATTGTGATAAGTAATAATAAAGTTATAGACGAATGAATGGAAGGAGCTCTGGTGCTCAAGGGGTAAAACCCCTCAGTGGTGAAGTGGTTAAAAAAAATATGTTGTTTTTATTTCATGGATGTACTCTGTAATACATACGTCCGTGGTAAACTTCCAAATTCTCTGATTGGTCTAAAACTTCCTAGTCGGAAGTATTGGACCAATCAGAGAAAGCTGTAGTGAGCCACGGAAATCTCTCTTGTATAAGACTTGCTGTATGAGAAGGGCAAAAACATCCAGGACACTCACCCAGGAAATGCCTGGTTTGAGCTCCTTCCATCAGGTAGACATTTTAGATCAATCTGCACACACACACATAGACTGAAAAAAAACAGCTTTTTCCCATCTGCCATAAACTTGTTAAACTCTGCATCTTCTATGAAATAATTAACAGTGAGTACAAATTTTTAACCACTTTACTACTGAGGGCTTTTTCCCCTTTTGTACCAGAGCAATTTTTACCTTTCAGCTCCTTCCATTCATACACCTATAACTTTATTACTACTTATCACAACAAAACAATCTATATCTTGTTTTTTTCACCACCAATTAGGCTTTTGTTTTGAGTGGTACATCTTGATAAGCATTATTTTATTCTAAATGCGCTTTAATGGGAAAATAAGAAAATAAATAATTGTTTCTCAGTTTTCAGCCATTGTAGTTTTAAAATAATACATGCTACCGTAATTAAAACCCACACATTTTATTTGCCCATTCGTCCCGGTTATTGCAACATTTAAAATATTTCCCTAGTACAATGTATGGCACCAATAATTTAATTTGGAAATACAGGTGCATTTATTTCAGTTTTGCGTCCATCACTTTTTACAAGCCCATGTTTTCAAAATTAACAGCAATCTACCCTCTTGTTATACAAATTTAAAAAGTTCTGTCCCTAAGGTAACTATTTATGTCTTTTTTTTTTTTTTTTTTTAAATTGTCATTTTTTTTAATGCACAATTTTTATTTGGGTAATTATGGGATAGTGTGGGAGGTAAGGTGTTAATTTTAAATGTAAGTGTGAGACTTTTTATTAAAATAAATGTATGCATTATTATTAATTTTTTCTTAATTTATATAGCGCCAACATCTTCCGTAGCGCTGTACATAGTTCAAACAAATGAAGGGGAACAAATATAAGAACTTCAAGACAACATACAGTCATCACATTGAATAGTAGAAATACACATACATGCATAGTTGATGTGTAGTTAGTACATGTGCATATGTTAAAATTACAGCAGTATGAGAAACACTAGGAGGAGGTCCCTGCCCTTGCGAGCTTACAATCTAGAGGGTAGTGGGGAGGAAACACAGGGGTTAGTGGGTGAGGCAGTGGGCCTTCAGTGCTGCTTATAGTAAATTGAAGGCTTGTCTGAACAGGTGTGTTTTCAGAGTGCATTTGAAGGTTTCCAGACTCGGGGCATGATGAACCGGCTGAAGGAGAGAGTTCCAAAGGAAAGGGACAGCCCGTGAGAAGTCTTGGATGCGAGAGTGAGAGGAGGTGACTAGGCTAGAGGACAAAAGGGGCGGGTCCAGGGAGGTATCTGGAGATTAAAGAGGAAATGTATGTAAGTGTAATTTTACTGTCAGGGATCAATGCCAGATACTAGCGTTAACTTGCTTGATGCCCCCAAAGCCATGAATCACTGGTCTAAAAATGTGCATAGGTTGCAAAAGAGAAAAAAGTAAGAATGTCGTTCCTGGATAAAGACCTCAAGAGGACATTCTTGTGGCTGTGCTCTTGCAACAGGCCTTTCCTCCCTCCATATTTCCCCATCTCCCACCAGCATGTAAAGCAAGGTTCCTACTGAAATTCTTTTCACTCCTAAATACCGGGTAAGCTGTACAAGATGTTGAAAATCCTAGAGAGAGAGAAAAAAAAAAGATAAGATGATCATACTGCGAACACACATTTTTTTTATCAACACTGTACTGGGGATGTCCATTGATGTTGGCATGCCTTTGGTTGTTGTAATCCTACATTATTTGTAGACCTCGTCTCACATAATCGCCTGTTGTACCTAAGATCCGTTGGCCAACATTCACTAAGCTCATCTCCTGTCTTTGATAATGATTCTATGCTGTTTTTACTGTTATCACCATGGTGATAAAGCATTTAGTATTCACTAAGCCATTTTCCTCAGGCAAACCTTAAAATAAGGATTCAGTCCTTAAGTTAAGGAGTGGTTTCTAAAGTTAAGGTTTCAACCCCTTAAAATAATGACAGAAGTTAAAGACGGGCCCATATGCAATTGACTTTTTCTTCTTTCATACTCTCTTTAACTACCTAAAGACCGCCCCACGCCAATGGGCGTGGACGCGGCGGCAGCCCCAGGAACGCCTAACGCCAATTGGCGTCAAGTCCTGGGGCTCTGATTTGCATGAGTTCACGCAGGCTGCGCGCGCATCTCTTGCTCGAGGGCGGAGCTCCGCCCCCTCTTCAGTCGCCACTCGGAAGACTGTTAGACAGTGAAACCGCTGTCTTTAGTGTTAGTACAGCGCTGTACTGGGGTCAGCCGTGTGACACGGCTGTCCCTTTGGGGGACAAGAGAGCGATCGGCTTTCATAGGCAGAAGCCTATGACAGCCGATCACAGGATTGGCTGGCTGGGAGGAGGGAGAGGTTTACAAAAAAAAAACAAAAAACGAGGAATAGTAAAAAAAAACAAAAACAAAAAAAAACACCAACATAAATATTTATAAAAAAAAAATAAATAAACACACGGGGGCGATCAGACCCCACCAACAGAGCGCTCTGTTGGTGGGAAGAAAAGGGGGGGGGGGGATAAATCACTTGTGTGCTGTGTTGTGCGGCCCTGCAGCAAGGCCTTAAAACTTTAGTGGCCAATTAACAATTAAAAGGCCTGGTCTTTAGGGGGGTTTAACACTGCGGTCCTCAAGTGGTTAAAATTCTTAAGCATTTTAAAATTGAAAATGTACCTAAAAGTTGGTGAAGAAGTACTATTAAATGCATTTTGAGTATTTTCTTGCTTGCTGGTGGCTTAAAAGGCATTTTATGACAAGGTGTAGAAACATTACCTTGGCGAAAGCTCAGGAGAAAAAGTGAATTGCATATGGGCCAGGATGTTAATTCACAGAGAGGAATGCAAGTGATAACAACTGTAAAGTGTGTGAGGAATTATCACCTGGGCTGAGCTGCCGTTAAGTGGAGTGAACTATAGACTGCAAAGTAAAGTGAAGCCTTCTGAGTGGTGTGCTTTATTTTTTACTAGTTTATGCAGAAGGGGGCTCTGTATAGAGAGAAATATACACAGCAGGCACATAGAAAGGGAGGGAGAGAGAGCCACCAAGCATATACAGTATACACACTCAGAAATTCACACAGAGACACAGAAACACACACAGACCCAGACACACATACAGCTACAGCCTCTCGTTTGCTCCTTCCCTGGCTGTCCTACACAGGCAGCAGGAGGAGCAGAGCTACATCCTGCCTTCATGTTCCCCTCCCCTCCCTATCTACCTCATGTAAGAATAACTACAGAGGTGATTACTTAAAGTGCATCCGAGGTGAACTTTTACTCATTGCATAATTGTGTTCCTTTCCTATTGTTTATAGAGCATTCCTCAAGCCAAATACTTTTTTGTTTTTGTTTTAATACTCTAATTCCCTATAAACTAAATAAGCCACGCCCACAGGTTTTCAGAGAGCCTTGGCAGTAGCAAGGGCTCATGGGAGCTCAGTCTGGGCAGGAGGAGGTGTTACTAGCCATAGATTTCAGAGGCAGAGGGGAGGAGGAAAGAGGGGGGGATTATGTTTTTTTTCACAGGCTTAGTGATCAAGATACAGATAAGCCTGCCTCTGTGTAATGTTTACAAACAACATGGCTGCTGTCATTGTATCACAGGAAGAAATAATCATTTTCTATTAAAGCTGTTTGCAGCTATATTTGCTGTGTAAACTATCTAAACTTTAGATAAGATATATAGACAAGTTACTTGTTATGGTTAGGTTTTTCATCTCCGATCCGCTTTAA
Source organism: Hyperolius riggenbachi (assembly GCF_040937935.1). Classification (NCBI taxonomy): domain Eukaryota; kingdom Metazoa; phylum Chordata; class Amphibia; order Anura; family Hyperoliidae; genus Hyperolius; species Hyperolius riggenbachi. Next base: position 283,904,720 of record NC_090654.1, read on the forward strand.
GCACTGGAGTAATAAGACAACACTCTCACTATGAAAGCTTATCACTACATGTCAATAAGGCAAGCTTCTTTAGTGAATAACACTTAAAATACTCGTTGATGTGGGGTGATACGTTTTCACTTGCCTTATTATCACTAGTATGATCACAATCTGAATTGTGGCCATTGTTGGTCGACGACCGGTCTACTATTGATCATTTCCACAGATATCTATCTACTGTGTGCACAAGGCTATACAAGCGTAACTTTTTCTTTCAAGAACCAAAAAATAAAAAAATCTGCTCCCTTGTTTTTTCCCCCCATCAGAAAGACCGAGATGTCCAAGACCGGGACTGAAGGCTGAGTTATTATAACATCATTGTTTTATCCAGTTGAGATCCTGTTTCTTTTCCTTTTGAGCGAATTGGAGCAGAGTTGAGCTGATCTCAGGCCCGTGTTTATGCAATTTCCCTGGCTCCTCGGGACAAACTCGGCAAACTCGGCCAGATTGCTCATTGTCCTTGGATGTGAGCAAGGTCACCTGGAGACACTGAAGTGTTGGAGAAAATCTGTGTATAGAAGCAAAAATACGTCTATCTCAACTTTCATTTATTTGTAACGTATTATTTTCTGTGGCTGCCGTAAAACAATCACCTTTACAAGCAGTGGTCTGTACCTAATTTGTGCCCTATTATACCCAGGGCCGGATTTGTACAATTTATTGAAGTCACTAAACCCCCCCGCTCTGTGCTGCCCCCGTCCTCCTGTGCTCCACCGCTTGCCCCTGTGGAAGCAGGACAGTTGAGGGCCAGGTCTGTTGCCCCCACGGTCTATATGTTTGGCAGTTGAACTGCCTAAGTGTGCCAGCCCCCTGCCCGCCCCATGCTCCATGGTACCTTAGGCCATGGTGGCCTTGCCTCAAATCAAGCTACGAGTATACCATCATAGCTGAAATATCAAATGTTGCTAAGCATGTCCTCATTTTCATTCCAAGGTATTACATATCTCCAGACTCGTCAGAGGCGGGAATGTGTACAGAATATTATTAACCCGGGAGGCATATTGGATTCTCCAACTGGGGACAACGCCATGTGGCCTTAAAGAGACTCTGTAACAACAAAAACCTCCCCTGGGGGGTACTCACCTCGGGTGGGGGAAGCCTCGGGATCCTAATGAGGCTTCCCACGCCGTCCTCTGTCCCACGGGGGTCTCGCCGCAGCCCTCCGAACAGCCGGCGACTGTGCCGACTGTCAGTTCAATATTTACCTTTGCTGGCTCCAGCGGGGGCGCTGTGGCGACTTTCGGCACGGAAAAGACGGAAATACCCGATCTCCGTCGGGTCCGCTCTACTGCGCAGGCGCCGGAAACTTGCGCCTGCGCAGTAGAGCAGACCCGACGGCGATCGGGTATTTCCGCCTACTTCGGCGCCGACAGCCGTCAGAGCGCCTGCGCAGGAGCCGGGAAGGTAAATATTACGTCACGGCTGTACGGAGGGCTACAGCGAGACCCCCGAGGGACGGCAGACGGCGTGGGAAGCCTCATTAGGATCCTGAGGCTTCCCCCATCCGAGGTGAGTACCCCCCAGGGGACGTTTTGTCGTTACAGTTCCTCTTTAATGCAAGTTGGGAATCGGGTTGTGTGACCTGAAAGGGGCGCTCAATTAACCTTTGGCCTTCTCTCTCCTTCGTGTTATTTTTTTTTTGGCTTTAAATTTTGTGTGTTTTTTGTTCTTTTTTTCTTGCTTCTTTCTTTTTGATTTCTGGGCTCCTGTGTATATTGGCCTTTGTGTGCAGTATATTACTCACTATCCTTTTTCCACATGCTATTGCATGTTTTTATGCATATACTAGCTGATTGCCCGGCGTTGCCCGGGTATGTATTTGGCTGGTGTTGGATCTGCATACTTTTTCTAACCCTAACACACAATTACTTAATGACCAAGTTTGTGAGCTTTGCTGTCTTTGGTATCAATAATTTGCATTGAAATGAAAAAATCAGATTGGCTGTTTGTGGCTCCACCTCCTTTTCTGAATTTGAACCCCAGTCACCCAATAACCAACTGTACCAGGTTTGAGGCCTGTGCCAATAACAGTTAAAGAATGGTAGCAATTAAATATTCCCCTTGAAAAGCAATAGGTGGAGCCTACTTTTGTAGGCTCCACCCACTTTTCTGAATATTAATCCCAGTCACCCAGTGACCAACTGTGCAAAGTTTAAAAACCCTGCCATTAACAATGTAAGAATGGCTGCAGTTTACATTTTCCCAGTGAAATTTGTATTTGTCTCCACCCACTGATGACCCGGCGTTGCCCGGGTATGTATTTGACTGGTGTGGGCTCCGCCCACTTTCTAACCCTAATGCACAAACACTCAATGACTAAGTTTGTGAGATTTGGGGTCCTTGGCATCAATAATTTGTATATTCACATAGAAATTAAACAAATCAGATAGGCCGTTTGTGGCTCCGCCCCTCTCCAGCATTTGAACCCCAGTCACCCAATGACCAACTGTAGCAGGTTTGAGGCATCTGCTATTAACAGTGTAAAAATGGCAGCAATTTAAATATTCCACTTGAAAATCAACAGGTGAATTTTGATTGGCTATTGTAGGCTCCACCCACTTCCCTGAATATTAATCTCAGTCACTCAGTGACCATCTGGGCAAAGTTTGTGAACCCTGCCATAAACAGTGTAAGAAGGGCTGCAGTTTACACTTTCCCAGTGAAATTTGTTTTTGGCTCCGCCCACTTTTTGCAACCTGGACACAAAGTCACTACTCAATGACCAAGTTTGTGAGCTCTGGGGTCCTTGGCATCAATAATTTGTATTTTCCCATGAAATGAAACAAATCTGATTGACTGTTTGTGGCTCTGTCCCCTTTTCTGAATTTGAACCCCAGTGACCCAATGACCAACTGTACCAGGTTTGAGGCTTGTGCCATAAGTGCAAGAATGGCAGCAATTTTAATATTCTCCTTGAAAAGTGACATGTGATTTTTGATTGCCATTTTTAGGCTCCTCCCACCTTTCTGAATATTAATCCCAGTCACCCAGTAACCAGCTATGCTAAGTTTAAGAACCCTGCCATTAACAGTGAAGAAGGGCTGCAGTTTACAATTTCCCAGAAAAATCTGTTTTTAACTCCACCCACTTTTTGTAACCTGGACACACAGTCACTACTCAATGACCAAGTTTGTGAGCTTTTGGGTTCGTGGCATCAAAATTGTGCTAATGGAAGCAGTTTATCCAGCAAAGAAATCTGGCTGTTTTTGGCTCCGCACCTTTACTGAATTTGAACATTTTTGCATTTTACCATTGAAATTAAACAAATCTAATTGGCTGTTTTTGGCCTGATCCCTTCAGAATTTAAACTCCAGTCTCCCAGTGACTGACTGTAGCAGATCATCAAGCCTTTTCAGTGCTTCTGAGTAAATTTTTAGTCTGGAGGTTCACTTTAAGGACCATTGTGAGTCTGAAACATATTAGCTACTTAGCTAGCTGTAAGTTGTTAACTTGATTTAATATAGGTGGATCTACAATTCGCAATAGACATTGTTCGGGTTTGAGGCACCTAGTTCCTGAACTGCCCTTGTAGTAGAGGTTTGAGCGGATTTCACCAACTGTTATTATTATTTAGTATTTATATAGCACTGACATCTTCCACAGCGCTGTACAGAGTATACATTGTCTTGTTACTTATTTGTCCCTCAGAGGAGCTCACACTCTAATCCCTACCATAGTGATACGTGTATGTGTCATGTAGTGTATCGTAGTCTAGGGCCAATTTATGGGAAGCCAATTCACTTATCTGTATGTTTTTGAGATGTGGGAACAACAGAGTAACCAAGCAGCTCGGGGTGACCCAAACCACTAGGAATGTATAAGGGCATAAAAGAGACCAACAAGCCCTCCTACTAATAAGCAATGCTTGGTGAAATGTGTCTTCTTAAAACAGAAGGAAATTTGCAATAATTCAGCTATAAGTGAACATTTGTGGTTACCCACAATGCACCACTACTGAATATGCAAATTCTCCCTTTTAGCCCCTGTAAGCTAGGCAAGCATCCAGAGCCGTTGGTGTATAGCAAGCCTGTAGCTTTAAATATTACACAGCCATACCAATCCCACATGTAGACAGCCTGTTTCAGCTTTTGGCCCTCATCAGTACATGGCAGGGATTGATATGGCTGTATGGGATAGGGCTTTGACCAGTACAACAGAGTTGGGATGTGGGAAGAAACCAGAGTGCCCAGAGGATACCCGCACAGAGACGGGGAGAACATACAAACCAGGGCTCTAGTCCTGCATGAACGCGGGTGGACGGCGTCCACTTACTTTTTCCTGAGCGTGGACGCCGTCCACCCTAGCACTCGCCCCAGCCCCGCCGCCACTAGATTTAAACATTTACTGGCCGCCGGCCGCTCGCTCACCAAGCCCTGAGGCTTCCTGTATCTGGACTGGTCCTGCTGGGTGCTCTCTGCGCATGATGTCACGATTGACGTCACACGCAAGCGCATAGCGGCGCAGGAGGACGCGAGTACCGTGGCCTGCAGTTGCAGCCACGCTTACCAGGAATCCTAGCAGTGGCAGGAAACTGGGCACATATACCCCTGGCTACATATACCTCTGGCTACATATACTGGGCACATATACCCCTGGCTATATATACTGGGCACATATACACCTGGCTACATATACTGGGGACATACTGTATACCCCTGGCTACATATACTGGGACATATACCCCTGGCTACATATACTGGGCACATATACCCCTGCCTACATATACTGGGCACATATAACCCTGGCTACATATACTGGGACATATACCCCTGGCTACATATACTGGGCACATATACCCCTGCCTACATATACTGGGCACATATACCCCTGGCTACATATACTGGGCACATATACCCCTGGCTACATATACTGGGCACATATACCCCTGCCTACATATACTGGGCACATATACCCCTGGCTACATATACTGGGCACATATACCCCTGCCTACATATATTGGGCACATATACCCCTGGCTACATATACTGGGGCATATACCCCTGGCTACATATACTGGGACATATACTCCTGGCTACATACAGAGCCGGGACAAGATCCTCCAGCACCCAAGGCTGAGACATCAAAGTGCGTCCCTCCATCCCTCCCACCCCAGCCATCACACACTGATTGCTATTACACTAAGAGGCGCCCCAGGGCCCCCAACCTCCCCAAAATGTAATCTCTAATTATCTGGCTTGCAGTCACTGCCATGTATCCCCTTTTTTCATTCCTCTCTGTTTCAAACACAATAGAGGAATGATAGGTGAGTGATTTGTGCACCCCCTCCTACACTGCGCCCTGAGGCTGGAGCCTTTCTCGCCCCTGCCTCGGCTACATATACTGGGACATATACCCCTGGCTACATATACTGGGACATATATCCCTGGCTACATATACTGGGACATATACCCCTGACTACATATACTGGGCACATATACCCCTGGCTACATATACTGGGCACGTATACCCCTGGCTACATATAATGGGGACATATACCTCTGACTACATATACTAGGCAACTATACCTCTGGCTACTTATACTGGGGACACCTATAGACCTGGCTACCTATGCTGCGAGTACCTATTTTGGGGAACAGCTGCCAGATTATGTGTATGTTAGGGGAACTGCTGCCAGATTGTGTATGTTAGGGGAACGGCTGCTGCCAGATTACGTGTATTTTGGGGAACTGCTGCCAGATTGTGTATGTTAGGGGAACGGCTGCTGCTGCCAGATTACGTGTATTTTGGGGAACTGCTGCCAGATTGTGTATGTTTGGGGGACCATTGCTAACAGATTATATGTATTTTGAGTGATCCGCTGCCAGGTTTCGCGTATTTTGGGGAACTGCTTCCAAATTATGTGTATATTGGGGTAACTGCTGCCACATTGTCTATTTTGTGGGAACCACTGCCATATTATCTGTATTTTGGAGGAACTTCTACCAGATTATGTATCTTTTTGGTGAAATGCTGTCAGATTACATCTATTTTTGGGGGATACACTACGGCAGAGCTCAAACTTCCCCGGCAGACCTTTTACATCAATGCTAAGGTCATGTATATTTGGCCCCACCCATGACCACGCCCACGTTATGCTTGACCACGCTCATTTTTGGCGCTGCGCGCGGCACAGGCGTTTTTAGGTTGAGTCCACTCACCTCTTTTCCCAGGACTAGACCCCTGATACAAACTCTGTGCAGGTAGTATCCTGGCTGGGATTCAAATCGATCCAGTGCTGCAAGGCGAGAGTGTCAGGAACCGGCCCGCGGCATGCCTGCGTATATGGTTCCCGACTGCGGGTTTGACCAGATCAAGCGGGGAACAGCCTTATTCAAGCTACAAACAAGGCTGGGACCCCTCAGACGCTTCCCACTGCCACCACTAGCCGTTGCTAGACACGTCAACTCAGCTGTCGAGTGCTCAAAACGCAATCTGCGTTTTCGTATTCGGGTCAGCTTTGCGCTTAGGCCGAATACGGGAACGCCACGCACCCACACACACAGTACAGTTGTACAGTAACACAGCACAATCAGGCACTGTCGTGCAGCAAAACCACTAACCGTCATTCCGAACGATACTGTTAGCCACTCCCACTCTGCTGTCGAGCGCAGAAGTGCCCCATACACACAATGCAATTACAATTTCATATGGTAGCGTTGCTCAAGCATACAATTAGGCATGGACTTATGCACAGTTACACTGCAGTCTCCTCTAGGTTATGAGTGTTAGTTTAGTACAGCAGAAGTCAAGCTTATTAAATAATAATTTAATATTCCAGGAAAAAGTGGAACAATGCAGAACAGAACATATACAAAAGATTACAGAAAACAAAATAAAAAGTTACAAAATTAAGAGTTTACAAAGATACACACGAGACAAGTTGCAAAAATAAAAATGGGATAAACGTAAAGTGAACTTTTACCATCGCAAATGTCCAACTGTGGAGAGACGCGGATTTACCGATTTCCTCGGGATCATCTCTAGCGATGAGCTACTCTCGGGAGAAGATACTGTTCTGGACCAACTTAAATAGTCTGAAGTGTCCCCTGGGGCATTTAATGTCCAGCCCCCAGGAACTAATGCAATTTCCCCATTTGTGACATCACCGAACGCTTGTCATAATCTTCCTGTGATATGCGAACTTCAAAGGGTTCCTGTTTCAGCTTTTTGAAGGTTGCCGATTTCACAGGTAAGATTGTATCCTGAGAACAACAAGTATCCTGTTTACACTTAAAGATTTCAAAGCAATTCCACTTCCAGCCCACTATTCAGACTAAGAGGTAGCCGAACGCCTGTGTGGGCTTTAACCTGGTCCGGTAAATGTCTAAGTAAGTGTTTCCTTCCTAGTGGCTAGGTAGACAGTTCCTAATTACTTTCCAGGTTCCTTTGCCTATTGAAGGTGACTGGCCTATTCAATGAAGACAATGGCAGTTCCCTTGATCTCTGCCCTGAATGCAAATTTAATCTACATACAGACATTATCCAGGTGACACCTTCCAAAAGCCAGACTGGCTGCCATACAATCCATATGATACAGTAGTACACAGCAGACATAAAAATGGGAAAATGAAAATATATTACTGTATTATCCTTAACAGCATCAGCACCCCAATATATCACCACAGAGAGCGCTAACCACTACGCCATGGGGTCGTACGCAGTGCGTCATGAAATTCATTGCTCTTTCTTTTGATATATGTAAATTTACACTACCGTTAGGTTAGGTACATTATCTGTCATTTACCGCATTAAAATGTATACTTTTTTCCTATGAAACTTTAAAATCAATTTTCTCTAAAACTATAAGGTCTTTAAAAAAAAAATATATATATATATATGTTTCCTCTTGTTCCCACTGTCCTTCACATACCCTGCAAATTTGGTGTTTATTTAAAGTTTGTTATAGACTGAACAGAGGCGCCAAAAGGATAAAAACAATATTTAAAACGTTTAAAAAATTGCTTAGGAGGCAGTGGTGGACTTACCTCCCTCAAGCAGACACAGGGAAGCTGTGCAATTTCAACATAGATAATTTTTAATGGTATACTCCAAAGGGTTTGGTACAACGCGTTTCGCAGGTCTACACCCGCTTCATCAGGCAGTATAAAGTAGGAGCACACAGCAGCGTAATGTCAGAGTAACACCTGGCGCCAGGTGTTACTCTGACATTACGCTGCTGTGTGCTCCTACTTTATACTCCCTGATGAAGCGGGTGTAGACCTGCGAAACGCGTTGTACCAAACCCTTTGGAGTATACCATTAAAAATTATCTATGTTGAAATTGCACAGCTTCCCTGTGTCTGCTTGAGGGAGGTAAGTCCACCACTGCCTCCTAAGCAATTTTTTAAACGTTTTAAACATTGTTTTTATCCTTTTGGCGCCTCTGTTCAGTCTATAACGCATTATATATCCACCTTTGGTGGAGGGGGATACCCCTTCTTTTCATGTCTACAGAGAGCGACTTCTTAATCCTGAGTGGGGACAGGTCAATCTCCTCACCTGCTTATACAGTGGTTGCCTGGAGGTAACCCGTGTTTGTGAGTATACATTTTACTCCTTTTTCAAACATACCAATTACCCTGACATACTACACCATATTGGGCTCTCGGTTCTCCTTCTTTATATATTTAAAGTTTGTGTTCGGTGTTGGCTGCTCACCTGCCATTAAAGTCTATGGGAAAAATGCGAACCCAAATTTTTTTGGTTAAAAAATTTGTGTTCAACGCAAATGGCGAACATTGGCCAATGATCACAGAATGCTGCCCACCGGTAATCTGTTCGGGCCATCTCCAGTCACCAGGCCCTAGGCAGCTGCTTAGGTTTGCCTTGTGGACGATCCGGTTGTGCCCAGAATTGGTATACTGTTCCTAATAACGTGCTTGGTGAATTTGTCAATACCTTTCAAGAGACAGCAGATAAGGAGTATGCTATAATAGACTGTTTTACTAACAGTGACATCTAGTGGTGAGAGCAAGAGCCATTACTATTCTCCACTACTAAAATCTATTCACACCCCAATGTCCCCATGGGAGCTAGTTGGCAGTTAGGAAAGGATGCCATTGCTGTATTATGATACCCGCACAGTGCATTCATAGTACTACCCTCTCCTGTGATCATTGCCAAGTTATTGCATCAATCGAAATCCTCAGAGGTAGGAGTCTCCCATAGTCGTTTTATAAGGCCAAAATAATCATTTAGTCATCAAGTCAGTTTAAGAGGGACTCCGCTTTGAACAAATAATCTCTATAAACACATATTAACCACTTCACCCTATGGTGTTTTCACCTTAAAGTGGATCCGAGATAGTCTTTTACTCATTGCATAATTGTGTTCCTTTCCTATTGTTTATAGGGCATTCCTCAAACTAAATACTTTTTTGTTTTTGTTTTAGTACTCTAATTCCCTATAAACTAAACAAGCCTCGCCCACAGCCTCTCCAAAACGCCAAGGCACTCAGACCCATGTAGCAAGGGCGTATGGGAGCTCAGTCTGGGCAGGAGGAGGAGGTTACTAGCCAGAGATTTCAGAGGCAGAGGGGAGGGGGGAGTGAATTTTTCACAGGCTGAGGGGTGGAGATGCAGATGCAGATTACCTGTGTAATGATGACAAACAGAACATGGCTGCTCTCATTGTATCACAGGATTAAATCATTATAAACTGTTGAAGCTGTATGCAGTCAGATTTGCTGTGTAAAATATCTAAACTTTAGATAAGCTATATAGACAAGTTACTTGTTATAGTTAGTTTTTCATCTCGGATCCGCGGAGCAATTTTCTCCTGTCAGCGCTCCTCCCATTCAATTGCAAATAATTTTATCACTACTGATCATACGTAAATGATCTATATCTTGATTTTTCTCACCACAAATTAGGCTTCTTGGAGAAGATACTTGTTTTCAGTAATTATTTTATTTTCTATGTATTTTATAGGGAAATACAAGGAAAAAAAACACACCATTTCTCCAATTCAGTCCCCTATAGTTTTAAAATAAGCAACGCTACTATAAATAAAACCCCCACATTTTATTTGCACATTAGTCCCGGCTATCACAACATTGAAATGATGTTCCTAGTACAATGTATGGTGGGAATATAATATTTGGAAATAAAGATTCGCTTTTTCTGTCTTCTAGGTTTTTTTGTATTTGGTCAATAATTACAAGTCCCTAAGGCAACGAGTCCCTAAGGCAACTATTTAAGTATTTCTTTTAAAAACTGTTTGTATTTTTTATTTTACTGTGTTTGTTTGGTAACTGGGGAAGGGGGGGGGAGGGGTTAGAAGCGATTTATTTAAAAAAAAATTGTAATACAAGTTAAAAAACATACAACTAAGTTAATTGGCTTCCCCATAAAAATTAGCCCTAGTCTACAATACATACACTACACGATACATACATAGACATATGACTATGTTAGAGATTAGATTGTGAGCCCCTCTGAGGGACAGATAAGTGACAAGATAATATACTCTGTACCGTTGTAACGATTGTGGAACTTTCCCCGTGATCAGCGCACAACGCGTGCGCTGACACGGCGGAAATCCTCCACAAGCGTATAATTTGCAGGAACCCAGCAAAAGGTGCTACGCACCCGTAGAGGGAAAATTCCTGTCGGCAGATGGCGCTGGGGAGTGCAGAGGAACCAATCCTCTGTACCTCCACAAATGCCAGACAGGAATTGTACAAAACGCAGAACGCAATCGCAAGAGAGGCGATTGCGAATGAGAATGAGCAAAGGGACAGGTTGTATGTGTGTGTGCCAATCCAGTCGCCACCCCGCAACCGCACACACACAACAGCAGATATGAAATAGGAACGCGATCGCGAGAGGTGCGATCGCCAGACAAGACACAAGGCAGATCAGAACAGAATACGAGGTTAGCAAAGGCACAGCAAATAATACAATGAGGAGATACGGAAAATAACAAATGCTAGCTAACCGCGAACACCGCACTCATTCGCAACAGTGCACGCGGTTATGCGCGGTCTCCACGTGATAAGCACAATAGAGACAAGCACGCCTAACTAACCATTAACAGACAAACATGAAACAGAGGACGCAAGCGCTTGCTTAACGGTTACCTCACCGAGCCTCCAACAAGCGTAGCAGACAGACACACGAAAACAGGGACAAGCGAGAGATAGGATCCACAGCACTAGCGAAAAGTGGCTAGCGCGATCCAAGTACAGAGTAGCAGAACAGAAGGATCCCCAGCGCCAGCGAAAAGTGGCCAGCGCGATCCCAGAAGACAGAACAGAAGGATCCCCAGCGCTAGCGAAAAGTAGCTAGCGCGATCCCAGGAGACAGAACAGAAGGATCCCCGGCGCTAGCAAAAAGTAGCTAGTGCGATCCCAGGAGACAGAACAGAAGGATCCCCGGCGCTAGCAAAAAGTAGCTAGTGCGATCCCAGGAGACAGAACAGAAGGATCCCCGGCGCTAGCAAAAAGTAGCTAGTGCGATCCCAGGAGACAGAACAGAAGAGATAGCTGGTAGCAACCGCTGCACCAGCTATACTCCAAGAACAGAGATCAGAACCATTTCCTGTCAACCACCATAGGGACAGGACAATGGCAAACAGGCAAGACAAGACAGAACAGGCAATACAGATAATACAATCCTAACAGCACTAGGGAAATCTGCCTAGCGCAGATTTAGGAATTACTCTAAGCTGATGTTCAAACAGAGAGCAAGGCTGACACCCCACCAGGAGTGTTACATAGGACGAAATCCTTATGAACAGCGAAGCATTGTGGGAAAGACATAGTACTTATAGTACACGCCTCCAATGACTGTGGCCAGGCAATTTGCATGACAACATATGCAAATTCCTCTGCAAGCACAAGCTGCAAAACTGACAGAAGCTGTTCTTTCCAGAGTAGTGCAGCATGCAAACCTACACAATGGTCAAAAGGCTGGCTGCCTGCACAGGCAGCTGAGCAAATCATCACAGTACCCACCCCCTCCAGGGTCGAATTCCAGACGACCCTCAAAACTGCTATTAGCAACAGACTCAAACTGAAGACTCATGAAGGTCGGGGCAGCCCGACAAGGTCCAATTCCAGAGTCAGTCCACCCGAAACCGACCTCATCGGAAACAGAAGCCACCGAAACATGCCCATCAGTACTACCAGTCTCAGTATAACACCCATCAGGACTGTGAACGCCAGAGAAGAAGCCATCGACACCCTCCAGACAATACCCACCACCTTCCAAGGAGCGTCCGAAAATACCAAACCTGCCACAATACCTGTTCGAAGTGTCCCTTACAACACAAAAGCCACCGTTGATCTTATCCAGGGGACCAAGCAAAATTTCTCCCGGAATCTCCCAGAACCTTTTGAAGCTCCACAGAGATCCCAAGAGGGCAGAACAATCACCAGGCTCACATGGAGAATTACCAAGAACCCCCATGGAACCAATGACAATTCTAGATTCAGAATTACGAGGACACCCATCAAGATCAAGACTTTCAGGGACCACTTCTGGGCATGCAAGCAGGCAGGCTAAATCAGAGCATGTCTCCACCGAGGAAGCATCTGAGTATGCTGGTAACCGAGGCACACTTGGGCTTTCTGGGTCACAGAGCACACTGGGGTACACCAGCACAGGAGAAACCTCAGGACAAGTCGGGGAACTGCCAACCTCAGAGTCCAGCACGAGGAAACCAAAACCAGAACTGGGCAGAGAATCATCACGAGCAATGGTCTCAAGCACTGGACTTTCAAAAGAAGACTCGGATTCAAATTCGGAAATTTCTGTGACTGTAATATCATCATTGACTACACATGACTGAAGCTCCACCAGAGCTGAAAAGGTAGCCAGCAAGGCAGCAATGCCTACGGAAGAGGGCAACACCTCAGAAAGACTTGGGGGACAGGAGACATCTCCTACAAGTTCTGCACCCTTTGGGAGGAACTCGGAGACCTCCAGAACATCAAACAAGACCTCAGGAACATCATTTTTCAAGTTTTCTAGGAAGGATTCTGAACTATCCATGTTACAGGGCAAAACTGGAACTTTATTTTGTGGACAGGGCAGATGTCCCAGGAATGGTTCCACCATAACCTGAGACTGGATCTCATCATCATGAGGGGAATGTACAGGTATATTTACTGGAACACACACTGACTCCCTAACTTCATTCTTACTGTACCCAGAATTCTGTGTGGCAGTCAAACTAGCTTTAAACTCCAAAACTGCAGAAAAACAAGTAAAAATAGCAGCAATACCTAGACGAGCCTCTAGGGGCAGGGCAAGAGATATTGTACAAGGCAATGTTGACTCATCCAGAGTACAGGGTGGAGAGTCAAAACTTCCCTCAGAGCAAGAAAGGGACTCACAAATGTCAGTGTGATTGGACATCATATTGTTATTCATGGTACAGGGCAGGTTCAGAGAAAGCGTCTCTGAATAAGGCAAAGAGGGTTCAGCATCAGATTCGCAAAACCGAAGCGCTGTCTCACTCTTAGATTCGGCTAACAATGTCGAATCCGAGGAATCAGAACGCAAAACCTGCGAATCAAAATTCACTTTAGGTTGTGAAACTGAGGCTTCTATAGCGCAAACCTCCGCGATCTGCGGAGCAGACTGCCAGGCATCTAGGACCGAAACGTTGGAGCAACTGTCCCCAGGCAACGGGCCCTTACAGGTGTGAACAGGGTGAGACAGAGACTCATATGCAGAAGAAATAGTGACATCAACAGGACAAACTTTATTAGGCATATTAAATTTACTTTTGACGCTGCATAGTCGAGAACTTTTCCCCATAGCAGGGTCACAGACGGAAGATCTCAAAGATCTGATTCTAAATGACAAAGGATCCCACACATCCTTGAGGAAACCGGCAGACTCATGCCGATCACAATCTGCAGGAACATCCGAGAAACAGGCATCAGATCGCACAGATTCAAACTGCACACTGTCAGGAGAGAATCCTTCAGGATTCGCACAGGAACCAACCACAGCGGCACACTCATTCATTTCAGATTGCACAAAGACAAGACTCTCATGCTTTACCCCAGAAAGGCAGGAACAATCATCCGACAACGATGTCTCTTTATTGGAATCAATTAGTTGGTGTGTGTGCAACTCATCCAAAATCGTTTGCCATACATAGATCACCAGATCCACATCATCCTTGTCACATTCATCGGAATCAATCAGAAGGTACATAGAGTCAAGACAAGCATTCAAGACATCTTCGCTTTTTGCGATGTAAAAATCGCAAAAGGCTTTCCAATCAAAATCGAATTCCTCCAGCAAGGCCCCAACATCCCAGGAAGCAAATGGGGGTTCAAACAGGCCAGTATCCAAATAATCTCCATAGGGTTGGAGTTCAGGAACAAGAACACATTTTTTAACTGCTTTATTGTAGTGTGCGATCCTACCTATAGCAGGATCCACATAAGCTTTGGATTGGGGCAAAAAAGCCGGAGACGGAACAACATCATTACAAACATCAATAGGGAGTGTTTTATTCCGATGCTTGCGTTTTTTAGTTTTTCTCTTTTTCGCCACTTTGCATGTCTGCTGTTTAAAACCTGAAGTGGCAACAGACACTTTGAACTGATTGTCATACTGAAAGGTTTTGCATGGAAGGGAAAGATCAGCTGACTTATCAGCAGCTACACACTCAATCAGAGCAGGTGGTAAGCCAGGCAGTTTAAACCAGTGAGAGAATATCTCTGCAAGCAACTGATACAGATTACCATTCCAAGAATTGATTTTTAACAGATTATATGCCCAGGTGAACAAATCGTCTTTTAAGAGCACATAGGCAAACAGAAGAGCCGACGTGGACAGATCAGAAATCTGAAAGGTGGGATTCAGGCAAAACCTCACACATTCAGAAAGAAATTCCGCCTTGGTCTCTGAATTAAGCCTTTTAAAGCTCTTAAAGACACAGGACCCAAACTCGACAAAATCGTACAAATCGGAATTTCCGTCTACACTGGGGTTTTGGGTTGGGCTGTTCATACTGTAACGATTGTGGAACTTTCCCCGTGATCAGCGCACAACGCGTGCGCTGACACGGCGGAAATCCTCCACAAGCGTATAATTTGCAGGAACCCAGCAAAAGGTGCTACGCACCCGTAGAGGGAAAATTCCTGTCGGCAGATGGCGCTGGGGAGTGCAGAGGAACCAATCCTCTGTACCTCCACAAATGCCAGACAGGAATTGTACAAAACGCAGAACGCAATCGCAAGAGAGGCGATTGCGAATGAGAATGAGCAAAGGGACAGGTTGTATGGGTGTGTGCCAATCCAGTCGCCACCCCGCAACCGCACACACACAACAGCAGATATGAAATAGGAACGCGATCGCGAGAGGTGCGATCGCCAGACAAGACACAAGGCAGATCAGAACAGAATACGAGGTTAGCAAAGGCACAGCAAATAATACAATGAGGAGATACGGAAAATAACAAATGCTAGCTAACCGCGAACACCGCACTCATTCGCAACAGTGCACGCGGTTATGCGCGGTCTCCACGTGATAAGCACAATAGAGACAAGCACGCCTAACTAACCATTAACAGACAAACATGAAACAGAGGACGCGAGCGCTTGCTTAACGGTTACCTCACCGAGCCTCCAACAAGCGTAGCAGACAGACACACAAAAACAGGGACAAGCGAGAGATAGGATCCACAGCACTAGCGAAAAGTGGCTAGCGCGATCCAAGTACAGAGTAGCAGAACAGAAGGATCCCCAGCGCCAGCGAAAAGTGGCCAGCGCGATCCCAGAAGACAGAACAGAAGGATCCCCAGCGCTAGCGAAAAGTAGCTAGCGCGATCCCAGGAGACAGAACAGAAGGATCCCCAGCGCTAGCGAAAAGTAGCTAGCGCGATCCCAGGAGACAGAACAGAAGGATCCCCGGCGCTAGCAAAAAGTAGCTAGTGCGATCCCAGGAGACAGAACAGAAGGATCCCCGGCGCTAGCAAAAAGTAGCTAGTGCGATCCCAGGAGACAGAACAGAAGGATCCCCGGCGCTAGCAAAAAGTAGCTAGTGCGATCCCAGGAGACAGAACAGAAGAGATAGCTGGTAGCAACCGCTGCACCAGCTATACTCCAAGAACAGAGATCAGAACCATTTCCTGTCAACCACCATAGGGACAGGACAATGGCAAACAGGCAAGACAAGACAGAACAGGCAATACAGATAATACAATCCTAACAGCACTAGGGAAATCTGCCTAGCGCAGATTTAGGAATTACTCTAAGCTGATGTTCAAACAGAGAGCAAGGCTGACACCCCACCAGGAGTGTTACATAGGACGAAATCCTTATGAACAGCGAAGCATTGTGGGAAAGACATAGTACTTATAGTACACGCCTCCAATGACTGTGGCCAGGCAATTTGCATGACAACATATGCAAATTCCTCTGCAAGCACAAGCTGCAAAACTGACAGAAGCTGTTCTTTCCAGAGTCCTGCAGCATGCAAACCTACACAATGGTCAAAAGGCTGGCTGCCTGCACAGGCAGCTGAGCAAATCATCACAACCGTGCTGTTGAAGATGTCGGCACTATATAAATACTAAATAATACACATTAATCAGAAAAATCAGCCACTCCCAAATGACCTCTGTGCACAAAAATAGGAAATTCGATCAGAATTTAAAAAAAAAGAAAAGAAAAACAAAACATCTGAAAAGGGCTCGTCTCCTATAAGACTCAAAACTTAGTAAAAAGGGTAAACTGAGTAATTATACTTCAAATGGATACTTTAGCTAGTCCCTCATATTACTTAGAAGTGGTAAGATTGTATAATCAAAATTGTATCATCAATGGCCATTGGCCACCTTGAGATGCACTGAAATCCAATGTGGGGGACAGACTTTCTCTACCTCCATACATGACTTAAAGAGTATCTGTACTCTAAAATTCTTACAATAAAAAGCATACCATTCTATTCATTATGTTCTCCTGGCCCCTCTGTGCTGTTTCTGCCACTCCCTGCTTGTAATTGCCAGTTTTAGGCAGTGTTTACAAACAAAAAACATGGCTGCTAACCAGCATGTGATAGGCTGAGAGAAGCTTAGTCTGTGACTCATACAGAGCCTGGAGGGGGCGTAGAGAGGGTGTGTATAACTTCTACCTATCACAGCAGAGCAGCACATTCCTGCCTGAGACGACAAACCTGACAAAGGAAAGAAGATTAGATTACATATAGAGATAATACAGCCACTGTGCAAGTAGGAAAGGCTGCAGTAAGACAGACCACATTAGAACAGGTATAGGAACTTATAAGATAGAAGAAATACGGCTGAAAATTTTGTTACAGAGTCTCATTAAAAGGAACCTCAAGGAAAGATATATGGAGGCAGCCATATTTAATTCCTTTTGAACAATGCCAGTTGCCTGGCTGTCCTGTTGTTCTTTCTGGTCAGTAATGTCTGAATTACACACCTGAAACAAGCATGCAGTTAATCTTGCCAGACACATCTGATCTGCATGCTTGTTCAGGGGCTATGCCTACAGGTATTAGAGTTCAGGCAGAGGATAAGCAGGACAGCCAGGCAACTTAAATTGTTTAAAAGGAAATAACTATGTCAGCCTCTACTTGTCCCTCACCTCAGACTTCCTTTAAATCAAACTTAAAGCGAAAGTTATGAGATAATGAATGGTATTCGTAGTACAGCTAAGAAATAGATCATTAGTAGAAAAGAAAAGACTCATTGTATTCCAGTACAGGAAGCGTTTATCTATGCAAAATAAAGCTTATCTAAGCTATTCTACCAAACTTGGGTTGAAATATAATCCTGTTTTCTGAAGCACATAAAAAGCCAAGAAACAATGAGAGACAGCTTGAGATAAGGTTTTAATGCAGGAAAGTTCAAAGGGTCATTATTTCTGCTTTGTTTTATAACTTAAAAGACAGAGGGTGGTTTTAAAACTGCTACTGTGACAGTATGATGCAATGTTATAAAAAAAAAAAAAAAAAAAAAAAAAAGCTATATAACTAGAAATAAAAATATGAGACTATTTTCTTTGCTACTAATGTTCCATTCCCTTATCCATACTACACATACAATTCATTATATTATAAATTAATTTTTTTCACTTTAGGTCTGCTTTAACCCATCTTGGTTCCTGGACGTAGTTTCTACGTCCAGAAACCATGCGCGCTACCGCGCGCTCCCGCAGCCGATCGCGCGCGTGCACGCGCACTCCCGGCCGCGGATTCGGTTGCCAGGGAATCAATGTATCGGGCTATGGTGCCCGATCATTGATTCCTCTCCCCCGCTGAAAAAGCGACAGCTTCTCTCGGAAGCTACGCCTTTTCTGGCCGTTCCCTCTCCGATGAGTCACTCTAAGCGTGTGTTACGCTTAGAGTGACGTCATGTAAACAAACTCATGGCCGCCATCTTGTGGCCAAAAAGTAATACTACACCTGTAAGAAAAAAAAAATACAAATTAACACACATTTACATTATAAATCTATTGTTTACCTCCCACCCTCCCAAAACTACCGAAATAAAATGTTTACTATAAAAAAAAAACAAAAAACATTACAATAAAAAAAAAAACATGTAAATATTTACCTAAGGGTCTAAACTTTTTAAATATCAATGTAAAGATGAAATATTTCTATATTTTTTTTATTTTAAACTTGTAAATAGTGATAGATGCAAAATGGAAAAAATGCACCTTTATTTCCAAATAAAATATTGTCGCCATACATTGTGATAGGGACATAATTTTAATGGTGTAATAACCGGGACATATGGGCAAATACAATACGTGAGTTTTAATTATGGAGGCATGTATTATTTTAAAACTATAATAGCTAAAAATTGAGAAATAATGAATTTTTCCATTTTTTTCTTATTCTTCCTGTTAAAATGCATATACAGTAAAGTGGCTCTTAGCAAAATGTACCCCCCAAAGAAAGCCTAATTGGTGGCGGAAAAAACAAGATATAGATCAGTGCATTGTGATAAGTAGTGATAAAGTTATAGGCTAATGAATGGGAGGTGAACATTTCTCACGTGAAAACGACGGAACCTGAATGGGTTAAAAAGCCTATAGGCCACAAGAAAGTGAACAGACAGCAGGCAAGACCTTTTTACTCTTTAGATCTGTACATGCATAGGTCGATATGGAAAGCTAATACACAAAAAAACCTCAAAATAATGCTTTATCCACCATTTAAAGTTCCATGATTTAAAAATCACCCAATCTTTGTTTTAGGTTGCTGTATCCTTTAAATGGACGACTCCCTTTCTGGCCACTAGATGGAGCATGTGGTGTTGGTGGAGCTGCTGTGCAGCTGTCAGACAGGGGCACTGGTGGGTTAGTGGAATCCAGGCTCTGTAGTAAAGTATAGAGTACACACAGATTAACAGTGGGGGGAAGAGTTGGCAGCTCCTGACTGGGAAGCAAGGGGAGGGTGTAATGGATAGGGATCGCATACATCAAAATAACAATCCGTTATGTAACAAGGAAAATTAGAAACAGTTCGTAGAGATGATTTCTCGGCCTTCCTGCGTTTAACTTACTGACGTCTCTGCACAGAGGGAGGTTAATTGAAGGGCAGAGAATGGAAGTCTGCACCAAAGCTGACTTTTAACCATGATGTTATGTTATTGCCAGTATTCCTACTACTACTATTACTACTACCAGTACTGTTGTTGCATGTATTACTATTATTGTTAATATTTTTTTTTTAACTTTAAAGGGAACCTGAGCCCATACCTCTCCACTTTTTGAAATAAGAAAGAGGGACACTTAAGCCACTCCCCTGCCACACCCCTAACCACACCCCTAGTAATACATATGGTAAAGATTTTATAAGAAAAATGTGTTGTTTTATAATTCAAACCACACTGGTCCTTTCTATCTTGGTTCATTTTCCTTCATATTGACATTTGAAAATAAGAAATAGACAGTGCTGCCCATAATTATTCATACCCCTGGCAAATTTTGACATAAAATTACTTTTATTTCACCAGCAAGTAATTTTTTGACGGAAATGACATAGGTGTCTCCCAAAAGATAATATGACGATGTACAAGAGGCATTATTGAGGAAAAAAAAAATTCTGCTTTTATTTACATTTGAGCGAAGTGTCCAGTCGAAAATTATTCATACCCTTCTCAATAAATCAATAGAAAAGCCTTTATTGGCTATTACAGCAATCAAACGCTTCCAATAATTGCAGACCAGCTTTTTGCATGTCTCCACAGGCATTTTTGCCCATTCATCTTTAGCAATAAGCTCCAAATATTTCAGGTTGGAGGGTCTTCTTGCCATCACCCTGATCTTTAGCTCACTCCACAGATTCTCAATTGGATTCAAGTCAGGAGTCTGGCTGGGCCACTCCATAACGTTAATGTACTTGTCTGCTAACCATTTCTTCGCCACTTTTGCTGTGTGTTTTGGGTCATTGTCATGCTGAAATATCCACTGGTGTCAAAGGCCAAGTTTCTGTGCAAACTGCCTGATGTTATCATTGAGAATCCTCATGTATTGCTCTTTTTTTATGGTGCTATTATCTGTGATTAGGTTCCCTGGTCCATTGGCTGACAATGAAAAACACCCCCAAAGCAATAGGTTTCCACCACCATGTTTGACAGTGGGGATGGTGTTCTTTGGGTTGAAGGCTTCTCCTTTTTACGCCAAATGGGTTATCATTGTGACCAAACAATTCAATTTTTGTTTAATTTGACTATAACACAGAAGACCAGAAGTCTTTTTCTTTGTCCAGATGAGTATTTGCAAAGGCCAAGCAATCTTTTGTGTGCCTTATCTAGAGAAGTGGGGTCCTCTTTGGTCTGCATTCATTGAACCAAGCAGTGTGCAGAGTCCATTAGCTTGTCTGCCTTGAGACATAGCCACCAGCAGAGCCCAGATCTACAAAGATGGTCTTGGATGTGATCCTTGGATTCTTTTCCACCTCTCTCACTATCCACAGGTGTCACTTTTGGCTTTCGACCACGTCCTCTGAGATTTTCCACAGTGCAGAACATCTTGTATTTTTTAATAATACGTTGCACTGTAGCCACTGGAACTTGAAAACATTTAGAAATGGCCTTGTAGCCCTTTCCTGACTTGCGAGCAGCCACAATGCGCAGCCGCAGGTCCTTACTGAGCTCTTTGTCTGAATGTCCACAAACCAACTGCATACAGCTGCTGTTTTTCACCTGTTGAGTTGATTAAAACAGCTGTTCCAATTAATCAGGGTAATTAAGATGCTTTAGAACAGCTTGGACTATTTGGAATAGTATAGAACTGGGGAGCAGTGGGGTAGGGTCTATTGGTGGGGAAGAGGGAATTATCATTGGGTGGTAACTATCGGGGGATCGGGTATATGGAGGCCCCTGACTTGAGTCTGCCCCAGAGAGCCCCCTAAACCGGCTCTGCATAGTCAACAACAGAAAGAGTCCTACATGATATCCCACAAACCTTGCTCCCAGCCATATTCCCCAGCACTGTAACTACACAGAAATAATTGAATTGTAGGGTTTTTTAAAAAGATAATTGAATTGTGTGGGGGTTGTTAATGGTTGTAAAAGCCACGCTCCTTCTCCAGTAGCAGGAAAAGAGTGGCACTTGCTCACCTCACCTGCTAAAACAATCCTGTCCAACCCCTCGAGGGCCTCTGACATTTCTGGCACGGCTCAAATTAATTGATGGCACTGAATCTGGAAAAGTGTGGTCCATCAAGAAGACCCCATTTCTCCATTCATCCTAAAGACTGGCAGCCCTGTCCTAAATGTTCCTGCCTCCTGCAGGACTGTTGTGGTGAAGGCGTGGCCCACTTCCTAGAGATACAAGGAACTCAGTCACAAACGCTCACATGACGTCGTCACGTGACACCTGCTCAGAATGTCTTCAGCACCCCCAATGAGGCCAGGAACTAACAGCATCTTCATAAAAGCAGCATTCCACTAGCTAATTCAGACAGCAATAGCTTCGACATTGTTTATGAGTTTCGTGCCATTTCTGTGTTTTATTAAACAGGCTCCCAATAACAAGAAGGAACCCCCAGGGCCTGTCCTAATTGGACAACCTTTTTGCGTCAACTGTTACTATTTACCATCAGCAATTATGTAAAGCCTTCTCGAACCGGCTCATAACATTTTTTTTTTTCAGCAAGCGCAGCCTCATAAAATATTTCAGCATCAGCCTAATTTTATTAGGACGAATTTCCCGAAATAGGAGAGTAGCCTAATACAGGCTTGAGGACGGATTCAGCAGCTGAAATGTGCTTTTTGGCAAGGGGCGCCATGCTGCTGTTGTTTTTGCAGAGTTACAGAAGAGAGCTCGCTAGATAATGAGCTGGCAAGCGCTCTCCAAATGTTTACTGTGTTCTTTAAAATGAAAGGACGTTTGCTGAGCTTTGGAGGAGCTCGGCGTTTTATCTCCGCAAACGAGAGGGTCGAGAAATTACAGGAGTACATCGGTGAGGGGCACAGATTTGCAGCGTGAACTGATACAACCCCACCGATGAGGACACGACATAAGGATCACTGAGGCGATGGTGCTATGGTTAATCACATTATGAGTCACACACAGCAAAATCCCCTGTTAGGTCCTCCGTATTACCGGATTTATCTCTGTGGAGGTTCTCATTTAGGTCATGGTGAAGCCTAAAAATGGAAAAAAAAAGGCTGCTTCAACCAGACCATCTTTTTGTGTTTCAGAAGACGTTTCATCGCTACTACGGAGAAGCTTCTTTAGGTTGAAGGGGGTATCTAAAAATGTATAAGTACAGTTAATCCACTTACTTCTGCCAACAAAGTTTTTGACTCCTGTGCCACAATGGGTTCTTAAATTTGACTGGACCAAGAGCAGACGGATGGAGTGCACCCCCTCCCCCCAAGATCTTGCCAGCACTCGCAAGTTATCCCCCTCCCCATTATAGGTAACCAGATGTGCCCCAGAATTAGGTAGGTCTCCTCTTACAGCTCTGGGCCCCCCCTGCAGTTGGTCAGTTGCAGGGGCTTCTCCACTCTAGTTACGCCCCTGCTTGCACATTCTCTGTGGTATGCCAGTGATTAGCTGAAGCACATTGCCAAGCCTTTGCATATGAAAGAGTACATATTTACAAAACTAAGAGTGCATATTTTGCCCAGTATTCTCCCCAGGCTCTTTTAGCTGGGTGCTCCACCCGGCTAGTTTTGGTGAGCACCCGGCTGTCGTCTCACCACCTCCTATTCTATAAGCAGAGTTGCACACAGAAGCACTGGCCCTGCATTCTCTCATCTCGCCCCACCCGGCTACCTTTTCATGTCACCCGGCTACTATTTCATGCCACCCGGCTGAAAAACAATTCTGGGGAGAACACTGCTGCCCTCTAGGTAGCAGCCGTGGTGCTGCTGTTGTCACTGCTGCCGTCGTACTACTTTCATTACATTTTATAAATTATCTATTAAAAAAAAAAATCAGAAAATAATAGGATCTCAAAGAGGGAGAGAAGAAAGATTACACTCCCACACAGAAGTTTTCTGAATGAAGTCATGCAACTTCTACTTTCTGGACACATTCCGTGCCACCATAATAGAACGTTGATCTGTTTTTTTATCTCATATATACTATCTTTGATTTGTACAATGGAGGAGGGAAGCCAACATCGAAAAATCTGACTCATAAAGTTGCATATCAACCTTCCTTCTTACAGGATGCCTTAGTTCCCTGAAAGATAAAGAAAGGTGATTGCAATCACGGGCAGCACTGTGGCGTTGTGCATAACACACTCGTCTTGCGGTGCTGGGTCTCTGGTTCGTATCTTAGCCAGAGAAGGTTCAAATCCCAGCTGGGGCACTAGCTGCATTGAGTTTGTATGTTCTCCCCCTGTCTGCATGGGTTTCCTCCAGGCAGTCCGTTTCCTCCCACATCCCAAAAACATACAGATAATTTGATTGGCTTCTGCTCAAAAGTTTGCCCTATACTATTGAAGGGATTAGATTGTGAGCCCCTCTGAGGGACAGTTAAAGAGGAACTTAAACAAAAGATTGCATTTTCTCCCAATCAGTAGCGGACACCCCAATTCCCACGATAAATCTTTACCATTTTTCAGTAGATCATCAGGGGGGGTCTTTGTGGCTGATATTGTGGTGAAACTCCTCCCATAGTGTGATGTCATGACCATGGTCTTGACTGTTTGCTGCCTGTGGAGCAAGCAATACCTCCCCTCTGTGCATAGAACTCTCAGTAACAAACATTCCGTACAGATCACCTGGCAGAACTAAAGTGATAAATGTCAGAATGTAAATCAGGGAGAGGAAAGATTTTCCAACGGGCAATCACTGACTAAATAATCTATAAATGAAAATAGAAAAAAATAAGCAATTTTATTTATTATGTTATTTTCATTACAGTTACTCTTTAACCACTTGATGACCCAGTCTTTACCCCCCCCCCCCCCCCCCCTAAGGACCAGCGCTGATTTCGCTAATCTGTGCTGGGTGGGCTCTACAGCCCCCAGCACAGATCAAACACCAGGCAGAGCGACCAGATCGCCCCCCTTTTCTCCCCACTAGGGGGATGATGTGCTGGGGGCGTCTGATCGCTCCTGCCTGCGTGTGGCTGGCGAGGGGGGACCTCAAAGCCTCCTCCACCGCAGGATTCCCCCTCTCCCTCTCCTCCCTCCCTTCCCCGGAGATCGGAGGCTGCACAGGAACGGATCTGTCCTGTGCAGCCTCTAACAGGCTCCTGCCTGTCATGTGACAGCGATCCCCGGCCGCTGATTGGCTGGGGATCGCTGATCTAGTACAACGCTGCTACTGTTAGCAGCGTTGTACAAATGTAAACAAAGCGGATTATTTCCGCTTGTGTTTACATTCAGCCTGCGAGCCGCGATCGGCGGCCTGCAGGCTATTCACGGAGCCCCCCGCCATGAATTGACAGGAAGCAGCCGCTCGCGCGAGCGGCTGCTTCCTGATTAATCAGCCTGCAGCTGGCGACGCAGATGTGCGTCGCTGGTCCTGCAGCTACCACTTTGCCGACGCGCGTTATGAGTGCGTGGTCGGCAAGTGGTTAAGAAACAAGACAATATACTCTGTACTGCGCTGCAGAAGATGTTGGCACTACATAACTTCTAAATATTAATAATAATTACCACCTAGGAGTTCCACTTTCAACTTTTTTTCCTTCAGCTTTTCATACCTGTTTGCCTTCCAAAGTTTCCTCTGTAGCAACCTTTTTACATCCTACAACGGGAGCAAACAATGAGTAATAAATGACTGTTGGCATGGCAACTAAGTGGACAGGAATGGCTTTGCCGAGGTAGAGTCCCACGTTTGAATATTAGTCAGGAGGTTGTATGTTCTCCCAGGGTGTGAATGAGATTCCTGTGCGCGCTTACACACCACTCCACAAATATACTGGTGAGTTCACTGGCTTCACTCTAAAACAACCGCAGAGTATGCTAGAGACATCAGCTGCAGTGTGGAGACTGTATAGTGTGTAGAAGTGCCAGATTTACCAAAAGGCAATGTAGGCTTGTGCCTACAGGCGTCTGATTATGTAACGGCGGCTCTCTCCCCTCCCCGAGTGGCTCCCTCTCACTTCCCTATGTAAAGTCCTGATGAGAGTGTAAATGAGAGGTTACTCACCCTGCTCTCAGCATTCCAATAATGAGATCTCTTTTCAGTCAGGGGCTCTGGCTACTTAATACTGAGGTTCCTCCATCTACTTAATTCTATGGGACATCTCTAGCTACTTCATACCTATGTTTCTCTAGCTACCTAATACTTGGTGGCACCTCTAGCCAGTGGCTTACCTAAGGAGCCTTGGGCCCCGATGAAAGTTTTACAATGGTGCCCCCCCAAGCACTCTATACATAACAAGTGATACAGTGTAAGGAAACGCGGAAAAGCCGCCACGTGTACTGACAGCAAGGCGGCTGATTCCGCGTCCAGCGCGGCGGTTTGCACGCAGGAGCATGCGTCTGGTACTGTGAGAGAACGCGGAAAAGCCGCCGCATGTACTGATAGCAAGGCGGCTGGTTCCACGTCCAGTGCGGCGGTTTGCACGCAGCAGCATGCGTCTGGTGTGGCTGGGTCTGTTAGTTCACACAGATTGAGGAATACGTGTGCGCGCGTTGAGAGGCAGAACTTTTATGACGGCCAAGGGGGGGTCAGCTGACCTCAGAGCAAGTAACTATTGGTCTATCACTTAAAGGTGGCGCCAGAGAGCGCTGCTCTATATATAGTTGCTGCTGGCCAGTCACAAGTTGTCTGCTGTTGCGATCACTACGTGGAAGCACTCAGACCTTAGTCAGATCCAACAGTGTGTTTGAACCAAGAGGACCTGGGAATTCACACTGAGCCAGATTACTTGTGTTATCATTCTGTTATACTTCAGACTAGTTCCAGGGTGTCGAGACCACGGACCTCACACCCAAGATTAGGGAACTTGTGTTATCATTCTGTTATACTCCAGACTAGTTCCAGGGTGTCGAGACCACGGACCTCACACCCAAGATTAGGGAACTTGTGTTATCATTCTGTTATGCTTCAGACTAGTTCCAGGGTGTAGAGACCACGGACCTCACACCCAAGATTAGGGAACTTGTGTTATCATTCTGTGTTACTTCAGACTAGTTCCAGGGTGTAGAGACCACGGACCTCACACCCAAGACTAGGCATTGTTTGATATCTGTTATGACCTATTGCTTTCCTGACTATCCCTCCGCTCGCTAATTCGGTACCACGCATATCTGATTATCCGTTGCCAACCCTGCCTGCCTTGGATACCGAATCAGCCTTCTGTCTTTGTACTTTATCTGTCCGTGTGTTGCCGACCTGGCTTGCCCGACCTCGAGAGCTATCTCTCCCCTTTAGGAGATGGTCTCCAGATCAGCTAGTGACATCCACCTTCAGGTGTCACTCACTCACTGGCCCTTCCTACCTTCAGCCTGAGACTCCACCCCTTGGAAGGTCTCAGGCTGCTGGAAGGTTCTTGTGCTTCTCTAAAGAGCAGTATTTCCCATACTGCCAAGGACCACCTGCTCATCAGGTGGTTTACTCTAAGTTATTACTGTTGCACCAAACACTTACGATATATACAGGTGTCCAGAGGTTAGTACTATATCTGTATTATTGGTGATTCTGCAGATCATCAATAATCGGGTATATATCTGTATTCTTGGTGATACTGCAGATCACCAATAATCAGATTCTCTCTTTGTGCTGACACCGATCGTTACAGAACGGCAGACCAAAACCAAATGGACGCACTCAACAGCCTTCTTGATGCACTCACCACTTCGGTGGAGAATTACACCCGAGTGCTGGACAGTCACCAGACCCAGATCAACGCTTTGTCTGGGACTGTACAAGTCTTTCAGATGGCTGTGAATACAGTGTGATCTCCTCCTAGCACAGACATACGCATGCCTGTACCCGAAAGGTTTTCTGGTCACAGATCTGACTTCCAGAATTTTAGAAATAGAGTGTTGTCATACTTTGAGTTAAGGCCTAATGCATCAGGAACCGTGGCACAGAGAGTTATTCATTAAAACTCTGTTGTCAGGGGATTCCCAGACCTGGGCATATTGTCTGCAGACGGGGCATCAGGCTCTAACCTCAGTGGAGGAATTCTTTAAAGCTATGGCTATAATTTACGATGATCCGGACATTGCCTCTACTGCTGAGCGGAAGCTCAAGACACTACGGCAGGGCAAAGGTCCGGTGGAGAATTATGCAGCGGAGTTCAGGAAATGGGCAGTTTCAGCTAGATGGGACTCATTCGCACTGCTAGACTGTTTTTTGTCAGGGTTGTCAGATGCGGTCTCTGATATGATGTTGGGTCATCCTGAGCCGAAGTCTATTGATGAGGCCATTTCGTTAGCAATCAGAATTGATCGTCGTCTACGTTATCAGAGACAGGCTCGAAGTGGGAACAATGTGAAATATGTTTCCTACGCCGCGCCTCCATCTGTTTCATCCCCACCCGTTTCACCTCCACCAGAACCAATGCAGATTGGTCGGTCGAGATTATCCCGGGTGGAGCAGAGACGCAGAGAAACAGAGCAGCTCTGTCTGTACTGTGCAGAGGAAGGTCATAGAGTACAGAATTGTCCCACGAAGTCGGGAAACGCTGCCGCCTAGGTGTAGTCGGAGGTAATACCCTAGGCGCGCAGTCGTTACCTCTAGATGATAAACGTTTGCTCCTCCCTTGTACTATATCTTGGAAGGGTAAGACAGAGACCACTGAGGCCTTCATTGACTCTGGCTCAGCAGCCAATTTTATGGATTACGAATTTGCTAAAAAATTGTGCATCCCCATTTTTCCGTTGCAGCAATGGATTCTGGTCACGGCAGTGGATGATTCTCCTCTACAGAGTAAATACCCTCTGTCTCAGACCCCAGAGTTAAGGGTTACGGCGGGGGTGTTACATAAAGAGAATTTACAGTTTCTGGTCTTACGGATGACAACCTCCACGATCATTCTTGGTATGCCATGGTTACAACTTCACTCTCCTCAGATTAATTGGGCTACGGGTCAGCTAACAAGCTGGTCTACCCATTGTTATCATCATTGTCTAGCGAAGGTAACATTGGGTAACACCAAGATTCACATGGAAGGGTTGCCAGACCAGTATTCAGAATTTGCGGACGTGTTTTGTCCCAAGTCAGCAGATAAACTTCCTCCGCACCGTCCTTTCGATTGTCCCATTGATCTCAGGTCTGGTTGTATGCCCCCTAGAGGTCATCTCTATAATTTGTCTGGACCAGAGAAATTAGCTATGCAAGAATACATCCGAGAAAATTTAGCTAAAGGCTTTATTCGTCCCTCTCGGTCACCAGCAGGGGCAGGATTCTTTTTTGTGAAAAAGAAGGATGGAGGCCTCCGTCCATGCATTGATTATCGGGGCTTAAATAAAATTACAGTAAAAAATCGTTATCCTCTGCCCTTAATAGACGATTTGTTTACCCAGGTCACCAATGCTAAGATTTTCTCGAAGCTGGATTTAAGGGGTGCATACAACCTTGTGGGTATCAGGGACGGAAGACGGCCTTTAGCACACCCGACGGGCATTATGAGTACCTAGTGATGCCCTTCGGGTTGTGTAATAATATTTCTGTATGGATGGAGGTATTGGGTCAATTCACCCAATCTTGATGTACTGAAGCAGTGGCATAGCTAGAGGTTATGGGGTCCAATAGCAAAACTTTCATGGGGCCATCAAGATGACGACACTCAAGCAATGTCACCTACCCCTGCTGTATAGATAGGAGTTAATAGGGTAATCTACACTGCATATAATCCATGGGCACTAAGGCAAAATCAGAAGGTGAAAAAACACAAGAAAGTTAATAGTGAATCAAGTGTCAACTGGGCCCCCTCTGCCCCAGGGCCCCATAGCAACTGCTATGGCTATTGCTACGCCCCTGTACTGAAGCTGCCTGTAGCTGCAGGAGAGTCGAATCACCAAATGTTTGTATATTTCTTCAATCTTGTGATCTCTATTTTGAGTCCCTGCTTAGTTAGGAAAGTTGCAGTTCTTTGAGTCACCTCCTGAGGGCACTGTGGTTCAGACCAGGCACTTCCACCGGTCACCAGTAGGCGTCTAAATAACTATACTCCACCCTCAGCTAATTATGGCTCTGTGTCTTTGGCCATGGAACAAAAGGCTGTTGGTATTGCCTGACACGTTTTGCAGGCCTGTCCTGCTGCTTCTTCAGGACCTTTGACTGCACACATCATTTGAAAAGCTCCCAGCTGTCCATCTTTTGAAGGGGCAGTCCCTCTTTGGGAACTTAGTCCCTCTTTCTTTTTTTTTTGTACTGAAAATGTGTTTAATTGATTCTAAACTTTATTGGTAGTTGACCAATTTTTGCCTTGAGCAACATCCTCCCCCCCCCCCCCTTCATTCCCCGCGTACCATCCATGCCCCACAGCCCTCTCTTTCATGTACATCTCCTTTGGGCAGCAGCACCTCATGTGTTGCTCTACATTTGCAGTCTCCTTTTTACATTTACAGCCTCTAATTCCCTGTACTGCAGCGCCTCTTTCATATCCAGCCGTCCCCTCGAGCTGCAGCTGCCCAAGATCCGGGCCTCTGTGGCCTTTACAGTGAACCGGCCGCGCCTTTGTTTAGATTACCTAATATAACATCATCAGTTCAAAATCATCATGATAGCTCCGTTTGCCATTAGAATAGATATAATGTCTTCAAAAAGAGAGACTGTTGGAGTCGGAGTCTTCCTCATTAGCTGCTGCAATGTTAGCAGAACCCAAAGTGAAGACATAAGACAGACTCCTGGCAGAGCCGACACTCAGTGATCCTTCCCAGCATCTTGACAACCGCAAAACCTCAGCATGTTTCCCCGGCACAGAAATTAGACAGTGCTGGTTTCCTACCAGGGCCGGCTGAAATACAGGGTCCTATTATTGGTGTTGGAATAAGCAATGCCTCTCATTGTGTTTGTGTTTAATTTGGGTAGTAGTGGTGGGTGGGTCCCGGTACCCAATAGTGAGGACACTGTGGACGAATGCCCACCCTGCCCCTCTGGTGTAGCATGTGGGTGGTGGGCCAGAGGCAGTTTCAGCGCTCGGGACCCCACCTGTGGTACTTGTTTGATGCGTATAGCATCCCACAAGCAGTCTAGCCTGCACGTCATATATTAGTGGTAAATGAGGGCCTGGAGACTGCTGCTGCTCTTCTGAGAGGACACTTCATCGTTGTGGAAGAGTCTAGTATTGAACAATCTGTGCACAGGTTGTCCTTGAAGCCAACATCCTCCTTTACTGCATCTGTTTTGAATGCAAGTTGCGTAATCTTCCCGTGTTTTGGTTTCTGAACATCTATGCAGCTGGTCAACTTGGTCGCAGCCTGTATTTGGAAGCGCTGCCAATATCTCCTGTTGTACAATTAACTTATGTGTATGTCTTTGGGATGTGGGAGGAAACTGGAGTGCTCAAAGGAAACCCACGCAGACACAGGGACCAGGGGCGTAAAACTAGGGTATGCAGCCTCTGCACTTGCGGGGGCAGCCTGGGGACCCTCTAGGGCCCGCTCAGGGCCGTTTTGGGGGGCCAGAGTGGTCGCAGCATGAGGGGAGAGCATGGCCACCTACAACGGCTGGGAGGGGGCAGTCCCCCCTTCCTCACCTGGGGCTCTCCCCTCCAGCATAAATTAGTGGCAGTAGGCAGCGGGCAGGATCACATACCTCCATCCACCACCAGAGGTCTGATCTCTAAGTGGTACAGATACTTCCTGTTTAAACAGGAAGTAGCATCAGACACTTAGAGAGAGTAACCTTCGGCGGTGGATGGAGATATGTGATCCGGCCCGCTGCCTACTGCCCCTAATTTATGCTGGAGGGGGAGGGCTGAGTGGAGAGCCCTAGGTGAGGGAGGGGGAGAGGAAGGACTGTCCCCCCTTCCCCGCCAACGTAGGTGGCCACGCTCTCCCCTCATGCTGTGACCCCTCTGGCCCCCCAAAATGGCCCTGAGCGGGCCCGGGGGGGCCTCATCCAAACTTTTGCACAGGGGCCCGGTGATTTCTAGTTACACCCCTGACAGGGAGAACATACAGTCTCCTTGCAGATTTTGCCCTGGCTGGGATTCAAACCCGGTGCTGTAAGGCGAGAGAGTTAACCACTATGCCACCGTACTGTACCTCACAAAACTGTCCTATGGCTTGGTACACACAGGAGGGTCAGGCTATTGATATTGATAACTTGGCCACCAGAAAAGCCAGCCCCAACTTTGGTAGAGTGAAAATGACAAGACCTGCCAATAAGACAACTCACCAATGCCGTCCCCAAGTCCACCACACCAACACCATGCAGATGGGAAGCATGTTAAAGAGGACCTGTAGTGAAAATAACATAATTAATAAAATTGCTTATTTTTTACAATCCTATACAATAAAACCTAACTGTCCCTGCATCATCCACTTTCCCTGTCTGTCCGTCCGTAGCTTTTTTGTACTGTGCATGTGCGCAGTACAGACAGCCATTGGGACGGGAGGTCAGGCCAGGGGCAGGTTGCGCACGGCAGGCGCACGCTCGCTCTCTGAGTGGCGGCGGCAGTGTAACTACCTAGAGCCCGTTTTTGAACGGGCTTAGGTAGCCTAGTTCACTTATAAATGATTTAGTCAGTGTTTACCCTTTGTAAAATGTTTCCTCTCCCTGATTTACATTCTGACATTTATCACTGGTGGTGATATCTTTAGTCCTGCCAGGTGATCTGTACAGAATGTTTGCTTCTGAGAGTTCTATGCACAGAGAGAGAAATGGCTTGCTTGGCAGTAGGGATGGCCCTGCCTAGAAGAACTCATACAGGAGCATGTGATCAGTTTGCTCAGCTGATGGATTTGTATTGGCCTGATTTGCTGTGATGACTTCCTGGTTTAACACATGATCAGGACCAGCAAATCGGAACCTTACAAAATCTATCAGCTGATCAAACTGATCACATGCTTCTCCATGAGTTCTCCTAGACAGGGTCATCCCTACTTGGCAGTTGGAAAAAAGCCATTATTTTCCACAATGCATCGAGCTTCACAGACAGCAAACTATCATCACCATGGTTATGACATCACACTATGGGAGGGGTTTCACCACAATATCAGCCACACAGACCCTCCTGATTATGTATTTGAGAAAAGGTAAAGATTTCTCATGTGAAAGGGGTATCAGCTACTGATTGGGATGAAGTGCAATCCTTGATTAAAGAGAAGCAGAGGTGGGTTTCTGTACGGTGACACATACGTCCCGCTTTACCTGGGACAGGTCCCGGATTCGGGATCCCGTCCCAGGCTGCATGAGGTCCCGGGAAACGTCCCGCTTTTAGCACGTCCCGGCCTCGGGACTCTGGCCTCCGTCCATTGCATGAACTGGCCGCGCCAGTTCATAGCCCGCAGCCCCGCTCCAGCCTCCATAGTCTTCCGGCAGGCAGAGCAGGGCTACGGGAAGATGGCGTCCGAAGCCCTGTACTGGAGACTATTTGTGTCTCCTGTACAGGGCTTCGGCCTTCGGGCGCCATCTTCCCATAGCCCTGCTCTGCCTGTCAGCGCGGGAGATGTGCTGCAGGAGGATCGTCCGGGGAGCTGCCGGAGGCCGGCCGGGAGAGGAGACTTCTGTCAGGTGAGTAAATTATTTATTTTTTTGCTGAAATGTGGCCCAAATTGCGTGTATTTTCTGCTGAAATGTTGCCCAAATTGCGTTTGTTTTCTGCTAAAATGTGGCCCAAATTGCGTTTGTTTTTTGCTGAAATATGGCCCAAATTGCGTTTGTTTTTTGCTGAAATGTTGCCCAAATTGTGCTTATTTTCTGGTGTCTGGGGTAACTGTTGCTGCATTTATTATTTAATGGTCATAGTTGGCTATATTTGCTGCTTTGGGGTTATGGTTACACTCCGCCTACACAATGTTATGGCCATGCCCATTTTGCCGCAAACACCCCCAAACCCCCCGACCCGTCCGTGGTTGAGCCCAGAAAAATCTGGTCACTGTAGTTTCTGCAATCAATATTAGGACACAGAGGCAGATTCTGCTCCCCCCGTGCTCTGCTGTCCCCCTTATAAAAAACGCCTATTTACATTTAATCTGCCACTCACCACCGCTCCCCCACCTCCTGTTTAGCGCAGCTCCCCACCTGTGTCCCTCCTCGCTTCCGTAAGCTTCCTCCAATCGGCTTACAGAGGCAGGGAGAGAAGGGACGCAGGCGGGGAGCCGCGCTATACAGGAGGCGGAGAGCGGCGGTGAGTGCCAGCCTGAGTGTAAACAGCCGACTAGTGACAATCTGTGTGTCGCTAGGCTGGCGGTTTTCATAAGGGGGGACAGTAGAGCATGGGGGGAGCACACTATAAGGATATGGAGGCTGGGCACTGTATGCAGAATGTGCCTCTGTGCCTTAATATTGATTGCAGAAACCCACCTCGGGTTCTCTTCAAAGTACCTCTTTAAAGGGACTCCGAGCAGTGCAGAAACTATGGAAATATGCATATCATTTTAAAGCTCTCTTTCTCCTCTTTCCAATGATATATAAATCGCCACCCTACGCCTTTTAGTTTTCGCTATTTTCGCGATTGAAATTGCAGCGACCGCGATTTCAATCGCGAAAATAAAGAAAACTAAAAGGCATAGAGCGACGATTTAGGTGTCGCCAGAAAGAGGAGAAAGAGAGCTTTAAAATGATATCCATCTTTCCATAGTTACTTGTATTACACAGGACGACACTTTTCCCAGTGTCAGCAGCTCCATTCAGCAGAAAAAGTCGGCCTGTGTAATACAATGTAACTATGGAAAGATGGATATCATTTTAAAGCCCTCTTTCTCCTCTTTCTGGCGACACCTAAATCGTCGCTCTACGCCTTTTAGTTTTCTTTATTTTTGCGATTGAAATCGTGGTCGCGGCAATTTCAATCGCGAAAATAGCGAAAACTAAAAGGCGTAGGACGGCGGTTTATATATCATTGGAAAGAGGAGAAAGAGAGCTTTAAAATGATATGCATCTTTCCATAGTTTCTGCACTGCTCGGAGTCCCTTTAAGCAACAGTGATAAGGACCTCACAAAAGCTGAAACTGCTGTTTGACCCACAAATGAGCTGAGCCCCGCCCTATCCATATTTTTTAGATAAGAACATCAACTTATTTATGAGTATATACAAAAACAATTGCAATATTAATCTGAGCCTATGAAAATGATTATTATTTAGTAGTATCTATTCCCATTAGCAGTACTGTGAGATCATCGACTTGCTCAAAGCAATAGAACGCCACAGCGGCGGCGTCTCTGGTGCCACAGAAACACATGATGAGGTTAAAATCTTGCTGTTCTCTGATTTGAATCTGTTCCCTTTCACTGTTTTGCTTGTGCTATCTTCAGTTATATAATTGTTCCCCTTCTGCAGTTTGTGTACAAAAATTCAAGGTGCAGTTGAGGTCAGGCAGCCTTCGCTGGCGCGATCCTGAAACATTGTTTTGTTTTGTTGTTTAGCCGAGTTTTTGTGATGTCTTTTCCAACAGCAAGAACAGCCCAAGTCCTCTCCCTGCCCCCTCCCTAAAGTATTTGTACTTCCTTCTTGCCTTTATTTTTTATGTTATTTTTTCTCAAAGTTATGTTCCAAAATTGCTTCTTGCCACTTAGTTTATAGCAGTGGCATAGTCACATCCCGCCTTCTGTAGAATTTTTGATTCATTTGTAGTCTTTTTGTTGTTGTTGTTGTTATTTTTGCTTGTTTCCATGTTATTGCAAACTTTTAGCTTGTTGTTTTATTTAGTATTTTGTGTCTTTAGAAGAGAAGCGCCAGAATAGAGTAAAAACGTAAAAAAAAAAAAAGGTTAGAAAGGGCGTCAGTGGTGGGCTTACCTACCCAACAATTAAAACACAGACCGTGTTTATTAAAGTTCAACAAAGTTACCATTTATTTAAAGTGAACCAGAGACAGAGCACCCTCCTGTATTTTACCATATATATCAGTGGGAACAATAGAGAAAACACCTACCCTGCTCTCGGTTTCATCCTTCACTGCTCAGCCTGCTTGTTTCAGCCCTGATAAAATCCCCGACTGAGCATTCAGTCTGGCTTTGCTCAGGAATCATTATAGCTGAGTCATTATAGCAGAGCCAGAAGGGGGCAGGCTTGGGCTTGAAAAGACATCAGAGAAGACAGACTCAGCTATAATGCGTTCTGATCAAAGCCAGACTGAATGCTCAGTCGGGAATTTTATCAGGACTGATAACAAGTAGGGTAGGTGTTTTCTCTAATGTTTCCACTGATATATATGGTAAAATACATGAGGGTGCTTCGTCTCCGGTTCCCTTTAAGTACTCCACAATGCAACGCATTTCGCAGGTTCTATCCTGCTTCATCAGGCAATCAAAGGAGTAAATACTAGTACAAGTCTGGGTCCAAGTCAAACACCTTGGGCTTGATTCACTAAGACAAATAGCACGCCTTATCAAAGTTAGCACACCTTATCAAAGTTAACATGCCTTTTCAGAGTAGCATAGCGAGCGATACGAACCCGCAGAGGCTCAGGGCAGGACAAGTGGAGCTCTCCTCATTGCCAATTATCAGGCATAAGTTTGCTATGCTACTCTGATAAGGCATGTTAACTTTGATAAGGCATGATAACTTTAATAGGGCGTGCTATTTGTCTTAGTGAATCAAGCCCCTTGTGTCTTTGTACAGCAAAGTCCCTGTTATCTGGAACTCAGGCAACTGGAAGTCTCAACTCACCGGCATGCCTGATGGACAATGGGGACTGTCGTTTTGGGAGGTTTTAAGCAAGTTTGGTGTCAAATACTAACCGAGCCTCCGGCGACTTCTTGTAGCCTTCCTGCAGCTCCTAGCGGCTTTCGGGCGCCGTGCACGGAAGACAGCGTGTCACCTGACCCGAGGCTCGGTGAGTATTTAACCGGCAAGCAGATGAATCCGGCATCAGGTGCTCCCGGCCAGTACCAGATACTGAGCTGTACTCTGTATGTATGTTTGGCACTCGGTAAATACAAACACTACATAAACAAATGAATGGTTATGCAACCCTGTGCCATAAAAGTTGAGGCACTGTATGAAACGTAACTAAAAGCAGAATGCAGTGATTTACAACTCATTGAAACCTGGCATCCAGTAACAATAGTACAACGGCAATCTATCAAATGCGGAGATTGAGAATTTTGTTATCTTATGAACAATATTGGCTTCTTTTCAAATTTAAAATCGGTAGAGACAAGGACAGCGGAAGCCTGGAAAAGATGTGTAATGATCAATAAAAAATAAATAAACCAGTTGAAACATCTCTCGACTAGTTAAAGGATCATTATGGCGAAAATCAGAAAATGTAAAATGCATGTTAATAACACATATAAAGAAATAGTGCGTTTCTTCCACGGTAAAACGCGCCATAAATTACTTTTCTCCTATGTTGCTGCCACTTACAGTAGCTAGTAGAAATCAGACAGAACTGACATGTTTTCAACTAGCCCATCTCCTTATAGGGGTTATCAGGGTTTTCTTTATTTTCAAATGCACTTAGTGAATGGCAGTTGCTCCGTCCAACTGCCAAAAAAGTGAACACGGAGGCTGGCCAGCATCTTTGTATAAATCCTTTTTAGGGAGTGTCTTTATAAAGAATAAAGGCCATGCCAGTGTATAGCCGTAATAGCAGAATAGCCTTAATACCAGACTAATTTCCCTGCTACCGACTGCAGCCTCTTCTTAGTTATCAATTGTATTTTATTACAATCGTTAGGCATTGTATTTGCCATTAATTTACTTTCATTTTTATTTTAGAGATATCCCCCCTGCCTTCCTGGTTGGATACTGCCATTGGACGCCGCTATATGGACACCAGACTATTGCTCCGCCTCCCAGTTTCCCTGCAACACTATGTTCAACACAGCTTTCAACCCAACCCAACAGGCATTACCGGCGGCCATATTGGGGTTGGCTGAATCCTTCCCCGAATGGTTGGTGGCATGTTACTGCGTGCCGCGCTACCGGAAGTGACATGATGGTGCCATGGCAACCATGTCCCGTGACGTCAGATGCGTCAAGTGTCCAACGCAGGAGTTCAGGGCTATTTGCTGTATAAATACAGCGCTCTTGGCATCAACACTCTGCAGCAGCCTGAAAGGACCCTCCAGTTCCCTTTGATAAAGGTATACGAAACAGCGCTGTCAGGGCTGTCATACACAAGGGGTACGGCCATCGCCGCAACCACGTGGCACACGCGTGTTGCGGCGACAGGTCGCCCGTGTGTATGACGCGCGTGCCCTGAACCGTCGCCCATCGGAGCTGTCGCCAGGCGATTGACATGTTCGATCGCCGGCTACAACTGTCGCTAGTCCCGCGTGAGTACGCGGGCTAGCGACAGGAGACCTACGCGAGTGAATGGAGCATCCGGCCGGGGGATGCTCAATTCACAAACAGCTTCCGCCTCATCTCTGCCTTTCTGGCGAGACGTGTGGACAGCTGTCGCCGGCAGGGAGCTGTCGATCCCTGGTCGCGTGCGCGCAATTGTTCCCCCGTGTGTATGTAGCTTTAGGTTCACTTGGTCTCATTGGGACCATCTGTTGCTAGCACCTCCTGTGCCCTCTGCTTGAACGGTTTTCATGGACTATTACTGCTGCTGCTGCTTTATGATAGCTGCATTTTCTATTTATGAACCTGTTGCTGATGCTATACACATTGTATTTTCCTTCTGTGTCCATGTAAACCAGTTAATGAAGTGAATTAACTGTATAGCTGTATGCTTATGTTCCCCCCACTCATGTACGTTATTGTGCTTTTGTATTTTATTCACAGTACAATTTGATTTATTGTAATCCATGCTTGGTGTGCGGGTCAGTGATGTGACCCGCTGAAAATCTCCCATGAAGAGTTGGACTGGTCCAAACTCTGCCAGTTCCTGTCAGATTTCTACTACCTACGGTCAGTGACAGCAACATAGGAGAAAATAAATTTATGGCTCATTTTACTCTTGTAGAAACGTTTTCTTATTTGTATGTTTACATGTACTTTAAATTTGATACATTTTTACATTAGGGGTAATTTAAGTCGACTGGCAACAAGTCAGTAATATGACTGGGTATAAAAAAAAAAAAAAAGAGAGGCTGGCAGATGCTGTATTTTGTCCGAGCGTCACTTTTGGTTGGTATCACAGTCTGCATATGCAGAACAGGTTAATGATTGGCACTGTTTGGAATTTGGACACACCCCTCTAGTGACAGCTCAATCTATATTTAGCAAATCTTAAAGTGGACCCAAATTAAAAATACAAGATTTCAGAAATAAAATCTATTTACTAAATTATAATAATAAATAGCAGCCTTTTTTCAGCTGCATGATGACAAATATAAAATATTTTACATTTATTGGAGGAACCCCTCCCTTCCTTTCAAATTGCTGGGACAAAATCCGGCAAACTGGTGGAGTAGGTGGTGTCAGAGTGGTGCAACTAAATATTTTTTATACTTTGGTTTGGGTCTGCTTTACGGGTCCTTTCAAAAAATAAAAAAATAGATACTCACCTAAGGAGAGGGATGGTTTTGGATCTCATTGAACTGTCCCAGTCCTTTCTTGATTCTCTTGTTCCCCCGCTGTCTGCCATTCAAATTTTCCACCTCCGGGAGTCCTCGGAAGGCTCTCCAAGTGTTTCTGAAGATGGGATGCTCCGTACTGGGCATATGCAAATGCGCAATTGCACGTGCGCAATACGGAGCGACCTGTCTTCGGAAGCATTCACAGACATGGGTGCTTCCGAAGTCTTCTAAAGATCCCCAAAGGCATATTCGTCCAACTGGTCAAATAGCTTTAATTGAGGGGGGCAGAGGTGGACCAAGGATGCGAAGGGAGGACTGGGACGGCTATGGGGTCCAAAGCCTTCCTTCTCTAGGTAGGTATCTAACTTTTTTTACCGGATGCTCATGTGTTACGTTAATGCCCTATGAAGGGGTCCAATCTTTGCATTTTTCAGGATTTGGGCAAGAAATGTCTTGAACTTTGTTACATTCTCCGAGACGGTTTACAATGCCCTATTCACGACTTAGTTATGCACGGATAAAAACAAGGAACACCAAGAGTCCCAATAGTGTAATATGTACTGGTAAATGGTTACTAGATAGAGTAAATATTTATACAAACCAGGGTTACCATTAGGCAACCACTGTAAAGGCAGGTGGGGAGATTTTCCTGACCCCACTCAGGAATAAGAAGTCGCTCTCTGTAGATGAGAAAAAGGGGGTTCAACCCTCCACCCAGGGTGGTCTCAATATTATGCAGGAGAACAGAGGTGCCAAGAGGATAACAGGAAGCTAAATGAGCTTAAAGGGACTCCGAGCAGTGCAGAAACTATGGAAAGATGCATATCATTTTAAAGCTCTCTTTCTCCTCTTTCCAATGATATATAAACCACCACGTTACGTCTTTTAGTTTTCTCTATTTTCGCGATCGAAATTGCCGCGGCCGCGATTTCGATCGCGAAAATAGAGAAAACTAAAAGGTGTAGGGCAACGATTTAGGTGTCGTCAGAAAGAGGAGAAAGAGAGCTTTAAAATGATATCCATCAAGCCATAGTTATATTGTATTACACAGGCCGACACTTTCCCCAGTGTCAGCAGCTCCATTTTGCTGAATGCAGCTGCTGACTTTGACAAAAAGTCGCCCTGTGTAATACAATATAACTATGGAAAGATGGATATCATTTTAAAGCTCTCTTTCTCCTCTTTCTGACGACACCTAAATCGATGCCCTACGCCTTTTAGTTTTCTCTATTTTCGCGATCGAAATCGCGGCCGCTGCAAATTCAATCGCGAAAATAGCGAAAACTAAAAGGCGTAGGGTGGTGGTTTATATATCATTGGAAAGAGGAGAAAGAGAGCTTTAAAATGATGTGCATCTTTCCATAGTTTCTGCACTGCTCGGAGTCCCTTTAAAAACCAAATTCTTGGTAAATAGAGGAGGTAGTGGTGGACTTACCTCCTCCAAGTAGACACACAACAACTGTAGTAAAGACAGTCAGTATATTTTATTTATGAACTCCAAATATGCAATGCGTTTCACAGGTCTGATCCTGCTTTATCAGGCAATAACAACGGAGCAATAGCATATGTGGTCAGTAGAAGAGCCAGGCACCTTGTTATTGCCTGATGAAGCGGGACCAAACCTGCGATACGCGTTGCATATTTGGAGTTCATAAATAAAATATATTGACTGTCTTTACTACAGTCGTTGTGTGTCTACTTAGAGGAGATAAGTCCACCACTACCTCCTCTATTTACCAAGAATTTGGTTTTTTAAGCTCATTTAGCTTCCTTTTGGCGCCTCTGTTCTCCTGCATAGTTATGCACAGAGTTTATCAGACACAGGTGATAAGGGGTGACTTAATTGAACAACAGATAACATTCAGAAATTCATTTAGAGATGCTCGAAAAAAGAATCAGGAATGAGGCATGGTCAACAGTGGCGTAACTGCAATTCATGCCCCTCAGCGAGACTTTGATGGACCCACTTCTCTTGCCTCCCCTTTGTGCCCCTCACAGCCTGGGGGCCCATCTCACAAGGGTCATAAAACAAGTGTGGGCATCATGATCTTCACTCCCATAACAAGTGTAGCCACAAACACACCTGATCTGAAGTATAGTCCTCTGTATCGGAGGATGGGAAGGTTAGTAGCTGGGGGCCCCCCACAGTTCTGGGCCCCCCTGTGATCACAAGGGCTGCTCCCCTCCAGTTTTGCCCCTGTTGGTCAAGAATAGATAACACACTCCTACAGTGATTGACGCCTCAGAATTTCCAGGTAAAATGAAAACAATGTGAAATAACAACAATGGGGTAATGGCCTTCAGTCTGGCCACATAGAAGACAACCCTGTCCTATTTCCGTGACCCGGAGGAAAAGAAAGAATATAAATAAGAGGTAAGGGAAGAAGCCAGTCTCCATTGGCTTGTGTGGTTCAGATAACTGAGTAAACAGTGTCATTGTGGGCGTCCCTCTACTGCGTGTCCCAAGCGCAGATTTCTCTCCGTTCTCTCCAGCAGACACATTATTTTCCCAGTCTCCTACTGTGAAAGAGTCCTTTTTTTTTCTGTGCCTCGTTCTGACAAACATTTCAAAGCTCGTTCCTCTCTCTCTCTGTATCCTCCTGTCCTTTCTCTGCAGTCAAATCTGCGCTCTGTCACACTCATTTTTAAAAAAGTCCATCACAATCTCACAAGTCGGGAAAGACAATACTTAGGCTCAATTCCAGCAGGTTTTGTAAAGAAACAACATTCCCTAACTCAACCCGCTCTTCCCAATTTGCAAACGCTGTCTTCTTTTTTTTTTTTTTTAGGCTGCATAAATATTTCACATCGCAGAGCTGGAGCTTACCGTCTCTCTCATTATGGAACGAAACGCCCGGCCATGGCACCAAAAATAAGACTCCTCTTTTATTAATGAATTAGTGCCAATTAAGGGTTTTCGGGAAGGTTATTCGGAGACAGATCTGACGGAACAGTGGACACGGGGAAGGGAAATTTGTTCTGTGAATCATCCGGCAGCTCGGGGATGATTTAGAGGGATGAGAGATTGATTTGTCCTCCTTTAACCCCTCTCAGTATCGCTGTGCAGTGCAGGGGGGATCTCGCGCACCAGGCCTGCGTTTGTTTCCGGTACCTGGCTGCCCCGTTCTATGGCTTGTTCACTGCCTTCCTGGCAAGACCAGGAGGGGTATCGCCCCGTGTGGTCCAAGAACCACATACCTTCTAAAGACAAGTGGAAACAGCACACAGTAAACAAGAAAACCCAAACCCTTAAGTTAGAGGAGCATATCATGAAGCTTTAGTACGGAGATCAGTGGAGTTACCATCACAAAGGCCTCAATTCACTAAGCTTATCTGCTGTGTTTAATAACGTTTCTAGAGATGTCACCATGGTGATAAGGCATGTAGTATTCAGGGCCTTGACCCTCCCCCAATCACCTCCTAACTTAACAGACTCTGCAGACTCCCTGGGGAGCAACAGTTAAGATGAGGGAGGGACACCTTGGCGGCCCCTACAGGCTCTGGGGCCCTGGGGCAATTGCCCATTTTTTCCTATGGTAGCTCCGGCCCTGGTAGTATTCAGGAAACATTTTACCTCAGGCAAACCTAAAGTTAACTCTTCTGTCTTTACGTTAACTCTCCAATCCTTAAAATAACTCCAGAGTTAAAGATAGGCTGTTAATTAACTGCGATTGAAAATAACTTCAGAGGAGGTAAATTAACTACAGAGGAGGTAACTTAAGAAATGAAGAGATAAGATAACTCTCTCACTGTGTGGAGGTAAGTTTTCTCTTGCCTTATTATCTCCAGCATGATCTTAGTGAATTGAGGCGAAAGGTATTACTACTACTAGGGGAGTAGACTGTGCAGGCACAAGTGGGCCCCATCGACTCCCTTCAACGTTGTGGCCACACAGGTTTAAAGAGATGGTTGCAGCGCTATGGGAGGGGATCATGGTGACCGCGCTTGGTATATGACCCCCAGCAGGTGGGCCCACAAGCCATGGGGTTCATCATGGAAGAAAGGGGTGGGAAGGTTGGGAGGCCTCCACCAATGGTTTTGATGAGGTGTCAATGATTTGTTGATGCCAATCCTGCTGAAACACATGAGAACTGCATGGAATCACCTAGCCTAAAAGAGTCCACCTATAACTGAGGTCCCTTTTTCAGCGGACTGGCCCATTAGGTTTCTACAGAAATATTATATTTCTAAAGGGTTGGGTTCTTTTTAAAGAGTACCTGAACCTTGGGTCACAATTTAAATATTTGCCTAAGGAGAGGAAAAGCCTCTGGATCCTCAAGAGTCTTCCAACGCTGCCCTCAGTTTTAGAGGGCGGGGACCCCCTACCCCCACGGTGAAGCAGGTGGTTTCAGCGCTCGAAGGTAGGTGCCGCTATAGCAGTAATGCTATAGTGTGCAGGGCATGTAAGAGTAATTCATTATTATGCAAATCACCAGACCCTGAACTATTTCTCTTCTGAGTTGCTACGACTCGGAGGGGGAGTAGTATTTAATGCCAATGGGGATTTGAGCGGCAGCAGGGTGAGCTGTCATTTGGCTCGCCCTGCGCCCAGCTCACCGGCAGCGCACCTATACGTACGCCACCATGGAATCTGCCAAGCTGCTGTCGGATTCGATGCTCGCCACCACGGCCATACCGCGTCTGCACAAGCCACACCTGCACGGTCAGCCAGAGCTGCTTGTGGAGGAGCAGCTCCATGCTACTGCCCAGGGGTAGCCATGCTCACACTAGTGCAGTGTGGCCATGCTAGTGAATGAAGAGAAGCGGAGTCCTGATGAGCAGGACTGGAGGACAGCGTGGGAAGCCTCTGCAGCCTAGGTGAGTATTTAACTCTTGACCCTTAAGTTCACCACGGCTTCTCTTTAAGCCATGATGTAATAATAAACCAGTGCCTGACAGTAAGTTCTTTCACCCAGTAGATAATGTACCATGACACAACACTTGGCTCGGCGGTACACGCGCTGGCCAATGTTTGGAGCCATCCCAGATGGCGCTATTGTCTAGACTCTAGGGACATGCAAGGGGAGGACAGCAGCCCTAGACATCTATTAAACAGGCTAGATGTTTTCCTCTGTATTACTTCACACTCCTCTCATGCTGCAATAGCAGGCATGAGGTCATTGAGAAAGGGCAGGTGACGGTCACACTGCGACCGGACCCAGCCCGCAGCACACATTAAACAGAAACTGATAGGAGTGACCTGTTCATGGCATTACATGGGGCCTGATTTACTGAAAGTATCTATTGACCAAAACTGGAAGTTCCAACAATTTAAAGCAAAACAATGACCTAAGGCGGGGAAGAGGGGGGTATGAAAAGAGTTCAGATAGTTAGGAGAAGCTGTTCCTATGCCTTGAGGTCCTGGTGGAGATGGACCAAAACCTTGGGCCTGATGGGAGCCGACTGAAGAAGTAGTGGCCTGGGTGTGAGGGATCATTGGCAATCCTCAGTGCTCTAGAGCACTGTCTGGAGTTGTAGAGGAGGTCCAGATGGGGAAGTGGTTCCCCGGTGATCATCTCAGCTAATCTAATGACCCTCTGTAGTTTGTATCTGTCACTGGCGTAGGAGCAGAGGCGGGACAAGGTCATCCAGCAACCAAGGCTGAGACACCAAAGTGCGCCCCTCCATCCCTCCCACCCCAGTCGTTACACACTGATTGCTATTAGACTAAGAGGTGCCACAGGGCCCACAACCTCCCCAACACCTTAATATCTAGTTATCTGGCTTGCAGTCACTGCTATGTATCCCCTTTTCTTATTTCTTTCTGCTTAAAACACAATTAGGAATGACAGCTGAATGAATTGTGCGCCCCCTCCTACACTGCGCCCTGAGGCTGGAGCCTCTCCAGCCTATGCCTCGGCCCGGCCCTGCGTAGGAGCCACGTACCAGACCAGGATGGAAGAAGAGAGGGCAGATTCAATTGAGTAGAAGTTCGTCAGAAGCTCTGGGACTATTCCAAACTTCTTCAGTTGTCAGAGGGAGAATAGCT
Source organism: Hyperolius riggenbachi (assembly GCF_040937935.1). Classification (NCBI taxonomy): domain Eukaryota; kingdom Metazoa; phylum Chordata; class Amphibia; order Anura; family Hyperoliidae; genus Hyperolius; species Hyperolius riggenbachi. The sequence goes on from NC_090654.1 coordinate 283,949,702, forward strand.
TCTGCTGGGCTTTCTTTTGGGTAGAAGCAGTGTTGGCCTTCCAAGTCAGGTCATTGGAGATGGTTGTGCCCAGGAGGTGAACACAGGGAACTCTTTTCTTGCCGTCAATGTGGACTGGAGGTCAGGTGGAGGCGTGCTTCCTAAAATCAATGATCATCTCAATGGTTTTTAGGTGTTAAGGACCAGCCCGCTCTCCCTACACCAGTGGCAGATTATTTCAACCCGGTTGCGGTATGCCTGCTCGTCTTTTTTGGTGAAGAGATTTTCATTCAATTTCTTAATAATTATCGAATCCGTTGGTTAATTGACCACCAAGTCAATAGATGTACGGCCACCTTAAAGGACATCCAAGGTGAAAATAGACTGATGAGAAAAACAATTGTATCTATCTTCAGTATCCTAAAATAGATATCCCACAGTTTTATTTTATATTTAACTCTAGTTTTTTAGTTTTTACTGGTTCAGTGTCTCTGCTCAATGACACCTTCATTGAAGTATGTCAGAGCTCAAATCCATGAATTATTGACCCTTTTTATCTCTTTCCTGCTCTCAGAAGCCTTTTACTGACAGGAAAGTGTTTTATGGCTGTAATTAGTTATCAGTGAGGGTTATGCTATAGTCTGACCTGGTCCCGCTCCAGACAGAAACTGTCACTTACATACCTGATGCTTAAAGAGGAAGTGAAGTGAGAGTGATATGGTGGCTGCCATATTTATCTCCTTTTAAACAATACCAGTTGCCTGGCTTTCCTGCTGATCTATTTGGCAAACAATAGTGTCTGAATTGCACCAGAAACAAGCATGTAGCTAATATTGTCAGAAACACCTGATCTGCTGCATGCTTGTTCAGGGTCTATGGCTAAAAGTATTAGAGGCAGAGGGTCAGCAGGATAGCCAGGCAACTGGTATTGCTTAAATGGAAATACATATGGCAGCCTCCATATCTCTCTCACTTCAGTTGCCCTTTAACTCTTTCAGGCACAGAAAGAAAAAAAAGGAACACAGCCTAGTTATTTGTGTGCTCGGGGCTGTAGATACACATGCCTATCTCATCATGTCACATGTCCCCTTGGTTGTCCTTTAAGGTTTTGCATAATGATATGCACATATACAGGGGAGTAGCTACAGGGGAGCAGGCACTGCAAGTGCAGGGGAGCCCAGAGCTGTAAGGGGCCCCTATCTACTACTCCCCTCCCTCTGATAAAAGGGCCCATCCTTCAGATCAAGTGTTTTTTGTGGCTACATTTCTTATGAGTGTGAATATTTTGATGGCTACACTTGTTTTATGACCCTTGCAAAACGGACCCCCAGACTGCCAAGGGGTTGGCAAGGGAAAGGGTGTAAACACTTGTAAACACTGGCGTAACAATAGGGGCTGTAAAAATAGGAAGCAGCGTCAGACGCTAGAGAGAGAACCATCCACGCTGGAACGCAAGGAAGGTATGTGGATCTGTCGCTGCTCAGAGACACTTATTGAAGCTGGAGGGGAGCGCAGAGGGGAGAGCCCGAGGTGAGGGGGGGGGGGACTGTCCCTCGTCCCCGCTGATGTGCGGCCAGCTTTCCCCTCATGCTGCGACCCCTCCAGCCCCCTAAAACGGCCCTGAGCGGGCCCCGAGGGGGGGGGCCGCTCAGAAGTTCTGCAGGGGGGCCCGGTGGAAGCTAATTACGCCCCTGGGTGTAAACATTGGGGGACACCATCAAAGTTTTGCTTGGGGGGGCTGCATGAATTGTAGTTACACCTCTGCACATATATCTCTGGCCCGTTTCTCAGAGTTGGGTCTTGTTATCTCCGCTGGACAACTCACAAATATAAACAGCCTTTTAAGAGCCATGAGCCTTCGCCGGGAGTTGAAAAGTTTAGTTGGAGAATTTTTGCGAGATAACAATCGAAAGGAAAACATTTTGGAGCTGTGGTTAAAAGGAAATGTAATTAATTAAGCGGGTAAACATAGGATTCGGCCCTGGAAAGGTGCAGCCGGCCAGGACATGGCGTTTTCCTATTAATCTAGCTGTTTAATGGAGGTTACTTAATGATACACACAGCAGATGTTCCTTCTCCTCCGCTCGGAACAGTTATGTAACTGGTAGCTGCAAAAATGTCACCGCCGTGGCTTAAAGAGGAACTCCAGTGAAAAAAATGTAATAAAAAAAGTGCTTAATGTTTACAATAATTATGTATAAAGGATTTAGTCAGTGTTTGACCATTGTAAAATCTATTGAATCCCTGATTTACATTCTGACATTTATCACATGGTGACATTTTTACTACTGGAAGGTGATGTAGCTGCTGCTTGCTGTTTTGGCAGGTGGAAAAACAGCTATTTCCCACAATGCAACAAGGTTCACAGACAGGAAACTGCCAGGAGTACCACGGTCCTTAGAGTGTCTTGTGGGAGGAGTTTCACCACAATATCAGCCATACAGCGCCCCCTGATGGTCTTTTTGTGAAAAGGAATACATTTCTCATGTAAAGGGGGTATCAGCTACTGATTGGGATAAAGTTCAATTCTTGGTCACGGTTTCTCTTTAAAGTGAAAACAACTTTTGTGGAGAGAAAAAAACAGCCTATTCCCTCAGTCCAGTCCACTGCAAGGAGATTATTAATACAGTGTGTACAGTATAATCTCGTTATAGTAAATTCTGATATGGTAAACATTCCGGTATGGTGGCCATACATCAGGTGACTTGGTGAACGATCAACCATCCGATTCAATTATAATAATCAGATCAGATGAAAATTGGTGCCGTCAAGTTCGGGCAAAAAGTTTTTGCCACCAGTCACTTTGCACCTTGTACTGGTTTTGAGTACCGGCGTGTGCTTTATAACTTGGCACCTTATTTCTTCTATTTGTCCAGTTGTAAGTACCGGTTGCTTATCTAACACTTGCTATTGCACTCCACTATTTTGGATGTGTGCTGTTTTCCTGCTATTTGTGCATGATACCACCATGGACACTTTGTATACCTATTTTTGATTGTTGTATCGATTTGCCTCTTTTCTTCTTTTTTTTCCCACAGCTCACTTTATACGGCTATGTGTAAGGCTTGACAGGTTATGTCCACAAGCAGTTCCTATGCCCCAATCTAGTGCCGTGACTCTGAGTCCGGCCCACGGTCTTCACCTATAGACAAGCCCCCGTGTGAACAGGACACTGAATATGTCTCCTGACTATGGTTACCCCCAGGTCTTAACGTGCAAGGCGTACAGACTGGAGTAGAGAGGACAATAACCTCTCAGAACCCCACTGAAGCAAGTTCATCAAAGTTCAGAGGCACACAAATATCAAACTGTAGTAATACCTTAGTAATGTGAGTGAGGCCCACACCGGCGGCAATCAGGAGTCTAATGACAGGCAAGTCGGAGTATCCAGGTAACAAGCAAGAGTCGATCCAGGCAGCAAGCAAGAGTATCCAGGTAACAAGCAAGAGTCGATCCAGGCAGCAGGTAAGAGTATCCAGGTAACAAGCAAAGGTCGGTCCAGGCAGCAAGCAAGGGTATGCAGGTAACAAGCAAGGGTCAGTTCAGGCAGCAAGCAAGGGTATCTAGGTAACAAGCAAGGGTCAGTTCAGGTAGCAAGCAAGAGTATCCAGGTAACAAGCAAGGGTCGGTTCAGACAGCAGACAAGAACAAGCCAAGGGTCAATATCCACTAATAATAATCAGTACGCACCCAGCAACTAGCCACAGCTATGCTATCACGGGCGATGACTGGGAGCACTCACAAAGTTTAAATACGTCATTCAACCAATCAGTGGCCGGCCACACTCCGCAAGTCCAATCAAACATCAGCTCAGTCCTACCTAAGTGTCAGCTATAGGAAATCAGCTGACACTGCGCCGTCAGCTGATCGAGATATCAGCTGACCACTGTTTACCTTTGCGGAGAGCGTACTGTGAACGTGATCTCCGCCTATCAGGAAGTGCGTCCTGCGTCCCAGCCTGCGCGTCATCAGCGGTGAACAAGCGCCGAGACCTGGAAGTGGAGGCCGTAGCCCAGCTCTCGGCGAGAACGACAACATCAGAAAAGTTCCTTACGCTATGTTTGCTGTGATGTTCTGCCAGACTATCATGAGTTCCGTGCCAATGCAGATCACCGCAGGCCGCCGCGGATCCCACACGGTAACGTAGGTCTGCACTAGTGTTAGATTAGGGACTTCCGGCACAGTGTACCGCAATGTGGGACGTATGAACTTCCTCATAGGGTTTCATTAGGATGCGGTAGCAGTGAGGCAAATTGATGCACTGCCCCAGTGTGAAAGGGCCCTGAAGAGGAATTGAAGAGGACCTGTCCTGCTGCAAACAAGTTAAAGTATGAAGCTCCACTGGCGTACTACTCTGCAAAATCTGTGGGGAGGGGGAAAGGAGATAGTCGCTGCACACAGGAAGGTGGGGGGACGTTGTCATGGGAATTAGCAAGGCTCGCAAAACCTGAAGTGATTATTTCTGGTGATGAAAGAAAACTGTGTGTAGGAAGTTTTACTTTTCCCTGCTTCATCTAGCGCTGGACTTTGATGCACAACATAAGAGGTTGCAACAGTCACAGCCAGAAACAGGCAGGTTATGGGAATTTAAGGAGGAACTGTAGAGAAAATAATATAATGAATACAACTGGGGACTAGACTGTGAGCTCCTCTGAGGGACAGTAAGTGACAAGACTACGTACTCTGTACAGCGCTGCGGAAGATGTCGGTGCTATATAAATACTTTAAATAAATAAAACTATTTATTTTTTTGCAGTATTCATTTACAAATTATTCATTGTTTACCCCTTGTCAAATCTTTCCTCTCCCTGATTTACATTCTGAAATGTAGGTGGCAAAATCTTAAGTACTGGTAGGTGATCTCTGTGGAATCTTTGGTCACTGAGAGTTCTAAAGCCAGGAGAAAATATATCTGGTCTCCCAGAATGCTCTGAGGGAAGGAGTATTCTGCATGCCTAATCAGCTTAGGCTAAGGATCACTGGGTGGGCGGGGATACATAACAATATACAGCAATATATAACTATAGGAAGAGTTTCTGATGCGGAAACAACAAATATTACTGTACAAGCCGGCATCCTGAATAATGTACGTACCACATTCTACTACATGTCACTACAGTCCCTCTTTAAAGCAAACCTGAACTGAAATTTAGTCCAAATAACCATACACAGGTCATACTTACCTCCTGTGTAGTGTACTTATCATTTTTTCCTCTCCTGCATCCTGTGTGTCCTCTGTGATCAATGGAATTCTCTGTCCTCCGTTTTGAAAATATCTGTTACCCCATAACCGCTGCCTGGCCAGCACACTGTTACACTGTAATATCGTTCACGTGAGTCATAGGGAAACATTGACTTTACCTTGCTCATCAATTGTCCTTTCAGTTATAACTGACAGCAACTGATATATAACTGACAGCACTTGATATGTGAATACAAAAATTTCCGAATAGAGTACCAGGGGAAGTGTACTACTAATCTAAGTCCAAAGGACAGCCCTATAATGTACTAGAGGTCAATAGTTGTAAGGTACACAACATATAATATACAGGACACGTGAAGAGACCGCCCCCCACGAGTCAGTTCACATACCCCACAGGTGTGCTCGGGATCTCGCTGATCCCCACCTCCCAAATATGTGATTCGTAGGGAGGGGTGTGGCTATCTCACACACATGCAGAGCTGGGCAGTGAAAGATGCAGGTCAGTGTAACCAATGGGTGAAGAATCACTGCCCCAATTGGACACAACAAGGCCCTGTACAAAGTCTCCTGCTCACTAAACTGAGGGAATAACATAAGAGGGTGCAAATATATACACCAGTTTCCACATGTTTCACCCTGAAAGGCTTCGTCAGGAAACAGTAGTGTACAGTGCAACAATATACTATAGAGACATAAGACCCCCCCCCCTACCAACAAAATTCCCAGCAGCAACAGCCCAAGTCATCTATTGACCTCTAGTACCTTACAGGGCTGTCCTTTGGACTTAGATTAGTAGCACCAAATATATTTCAGTTCTGACAAAATCTTGTCAGAAATGGAAGGAATCATTGTAAGAAGAAGATGGTGAGCTTCTGAGAGGAACTGACGGAGAGGTTAGTTTGTAGTATTTATTAAGGGCACATCATGTGTTTTTTTAAATAAATTTTACTCGGTTCAAATCCCTTTAACAACTTTGTACATCAGCCTCGTACATCATACACTCCAAGGCCGGCCACACGCGGTTCGGCAAAGCCAAGTAATGCATTCATCAAAAGGGTCTGCAGCCCTTCCTGATTGGTCGGCGTGTCTCCATCCCCTCCAGTCCCCAAAGTTTAGCAGAACCACCTTTTTCGCAAACAGAACAGCGCATTGCCACAGCGCTCATTTCCTGAACACGCGTAATACGATCTGACTGTTCCCACTGTTCGTAGTAACGTGGTGTCCACGTGTTGAACGAGACGGGGGACTTTCGGTCGTGCCTTCCTTTCTTGCACTATACTGGAGGAATGCTCCACACAGTTCCTCTCTGTCCTAATTCTGTCTGAATAATGTTTGCTGCAGACAACATGTGTAAGTCAGCAGTTCAGTTTCCATAGCAATTTAATAAGTCCATTCATTTCCTCGTCTTGCTGCCGGGACTACCACCTAGGGTGCCAATTAGTGCCATTAATGATGATTTAATTAGTATGTTGACACTTTTCACAGCGTTCTGCCCCCAAGACCATCTCCTCACCAAGCAGAGCTGGTACTGATAGAGAGAGACAGAGGAAGACATCCTCAACGATCGCCCTTTTAGAGGGACCTGTTGTCTTTTAGGGTCATACTAATTAAAAAATTGCTTAACACATCTAATTTCTCCTTCTGCCTGGTGCCTAGATACAGGGCTGTGGAGTCGGTACAAAAATCATCTGACTCAACTCCCGACTCCAACTCCTCAGTTTATGAAACCACCGATTCCGACGCCAACTTCAGGTACCCTAAATTGCTCCGACTCCTGGACTCCGACTCCACAACCCTGCCTAGAGCAGACCCTAGATAAGGAATGGCACAAAATAGGAACCAACAAAATTATTCAAAAGCTGGGCAGTCTTCATCTCTAGTCAGATCACCCAGACCGTCCATCGCAACAGGATGTGCCACTAGTTGTGTCTGTTCCAAATCCTCTTTAGCAAGGCTGGATTTATACTTTTTCTGCCCTAAGCCAACTTTCTTGCGGCTTCCGTTCCATGTGCACCAGGCCAGCCCCCTCCTATTCCATGTGCAGCCCCCTCTTCCAAGTCTAACCTTCATGTACAGGAGCCAACTTCAGTTCTGTACAGGTCCCCTTGGGCAGTAGCTCCCTATTTACATGCGTTGCTCCTTATTTGCAACCTTTGTATTCCATTTCTAGCCTCTTCTTCCATCTGTAGCAATCCCTTTTCCATGTCCAACCGCCCTTTGGCCAACTGCCGCCCATAGTGCTCCACAAGACGTTTTGGACGTTAAAGAAAATCTATAATAACAAAAACAATTTACTTACCTTGGGAGGGGGAAGTCTCTGGACCCTAATGAGGCTTCTTCACCCTCAGGGATCCAGAGCTGGCAGCCCCCGAAAATCACCTTCAGCAATATTTACAACAGCGAACATCTCATTTGGTTTTACCGCACGCTGTAATTTTTTGTGAATTGACATTTCTTGACATTGAGGTATTTTACCTGACTGGTCGGTAATTTCAGCTTGTCGTGCAGTAACATTCTTCGTGAATTGACATTTGATAAGATGTTTGGTAAAAAATCAGCGGTTTTCTGCATTACTGAATGTGGGAATGCTTATTGAATTGAGACCTCAGTGTCTGATAAAACCTCTTGAGAGCTGGAGCGCCTGTAACTCCTACAGTAGGGCTGGACCTTGTTAAGTTTTGGGCATAGTTGGTCTTTCTCCCCTTCCTTACTCTACCCAAAGTTAAAATAAAAAGTTTCAAGTGGATTTTCACTTTAATGGCAGAACTCTTGTGCTGGTTCTGATGACCAAGGACATCGCAGGAGGGCGTTTCAGGTTTTGTTTCCTTCTCCTCCGAGCAGAGATAGCATCATTCTCTGGAAATGATCCATCGTCCAACCCAACACTGAGTGACTTCCCGCACAAAGGGAGAAAGAAGCGGACGCACAAAACAAGGGACCTTTTCAAGGTTTCTTTGTGTGATGAATGGCGGCACTGAATACTCGTCCTACACTGATGAAACAAGTTCTATCACGTGCTCAGACCTCGGTAAAACAATATGATTTGTGTCTGGTAGGGAGACGGGGATGCAGCTCCCACCAGCTCTCTGCTTCCCGGGCCAGCAGATTCCAGAGGCGGCCAGGACTTCACATCAAGAGCTGAAGGAGCGGACTGTGAGCTGTACAAAGAAAGTTGCTTTATCTAGAAGAAAAATTCCCCATGAAGTAATGATGTCCTTGAAGCTAAAACCTGCGAGTTTTTAAAATTAAAAAGTTAGATTCTTACCTCAGTCCGACGAGGGCTTTTTATAAGTCGAAAGCTCCCTGTTTATCCATCTCTAAGTTAGCCAATAAATGGTATCATCCTGATTCAAAACTTCTTGCTTTTACCTCAGTAAAGTATACATGTCAAACTCTGGCCCGTAGGTAAAATGGCCCTCAGAGCCATTACATTTGGCCCCCAAGTGGTTTCCACACTTTGCATTATGTTTGGCCCACTCTAGACCACCAGGGATGCTATACTGGAGTTAAAGCCCTAGACCACCAGGGAAGCCACATAGAGAGGGAGGGGGAAAGCACTAAACACTAGGAAACTGTAAAGGGGATGGTAGGTGCCACTAAGCACCACCGAACTGTATGGGGACAGAGGGCCACTAGATACCAGGGAGCAGTATAGGAGAGGGAGAGAGCCACTAGACACCAGGAAACTGTATAGGGGAGGGTGGGGACCATTAGACACCAGGGATCTGTATAGGGGATGGGTGGGGGGCCATTAGACACCAGTGAACTTTATAAGGAATGGGGACAGTAGACATTGAGGTTGGCCCACCACTAGGTCCCAGTGTCCAATTTCAGCCCACTTTGTATTTGAGTTCAACACCCCTGCTCCAGAGCCCTCCTGGATGCCAGGAAGCCCCTGGAACTTTGCTGCCGTACACCAATTTGTGAAGGAGTGCTGTAGCACTGAGTCTGCACAGTATCTCCGACCCACTCGATCAGGCCCATGCTACTGCACAGGCGCAAACTGCTGACAAGGTCAGAAATGTTTCTGCTGTAATAAAATCTTATCTCAGTCAGCCTGGCTCTATTTGGTACATTGCCCACAAGAAGGAAGCTTGTCATCACTCCTCCCATATTCATGCTCCTCAATGATTGGCTGTGAACAGTTCAGTGAGCTGCTGAGCTACGACCTATGCTGTGCTTGCGCGTTTACAAAGCAAGTTAGCTATGACAGTGCAGTTTCTAGGAGAGAGAAAAACAGTAGGGGAGGAAATTACATCAGTATTGGCTTCAGTCAGAGGGAATTAAGATGGCAAATGCCTGAAACAGAATACTCTATTTACTATATACAATTCACTGAAATCAATATGTGGACAGCACAATACATATTTTTTGTAAGGAGAACAAGTATTTATCTACTTATATATGATTTTTTTTCCCTGGGATAGTATGGTGATCCCTGCTGCTTTAAAAGAAGTCCCCACATTCTACATCCTAAATTTTATGAAGAATAGGAGGACTTTAAGAGGATTAGGTGGACTTTTTAAGGGACTGATAAGTATCTACTATATGTGTTGTATATTCAAGATGGTAATGAATAATGCCTGAGCTAGGACATTTGCTTCAGTGGATAGATTACATTCATTTTATTTATTTACAAAACCACATCAATTATAATTGCACATTTTTCCAATACAAATTGCATGAATATGCACACGTCTATTATATATGTATTGTAAATCCCCCTACTCTCAGTATTATTAGAGAGAGGAACAAGGGTACTTTCTCCTACTTTGGGGTGGTATATAGGTATTACATCTCCTTTATAAATTATATTTATAATTTGGATGGATTGGCCCTAATATTGAGGCAGGGAACACACTTGACTGTTTTCGTGCGCGTTTTCTGCACAGAAAAACTGAGAACTCATGTTAACCTCCTCAGCGGTAAGCCAGAGCTGAGCTTCGGCTAAGCCACCGCGGATAATTTCTCAGGCCCTGGTGGGCCAATTTGTACAATATTTTTTTTGTTACACGCAGCTAGCACTTTGCTAGCTGCATATACTACACGATCCCCGCCGCTCCACGCCGATTCGCCGCTACCCGCCCCCAGATCCCTTCTGCAGCCTGGCCAATCACCGCCAGGCGGCGCTAAGGGGTGGATCGGGACTCCCTCTGACGCCATGACGTGGATGACGTCATCCCCATCGTCGCCATTTCGACGTGGGAAGCCAAACAGGAAATCCCGTTCTGAATGGGATTTCCTGTTTGCTCTGATCGCCGGAGGCGATCGGAAGGGGAGGGGGGATACCGCTGCACAACGGCTATCATGTAACTAGCGCTAGGCTAGCTACATGATTTAGAAAAAAAAAATTCAAGTGCTGCGCTGCCTCCTGGCGGTTTTAATAGACAGCCAGGGAGGTTAATCAATGGACTAGTTTACACTTACAGTGTTGTTCATGCGTAGAAAAAAACCTGACATTCTGCATGATGACTCTGCACATTTTGGCAGTTTTCTCTATCAATTGCATCAGCTGCTGTGAAAAAAAAGTGCGCGTTTTCCTGCATAGAAACACACTTGATGTGCAGAAAAAGTGTGCAGAAAAACGCGCGCGGAAAACTGAAAGTCAAGTGTGTCCCCTGCCTGAGGCACATAGTGCAGTCTAATCCTCTATAGTAAAACCTAACTGTCTCTGAGTCATCCTTCCTGTCCCCGGCTGTGTGTCCGTGGTTTTTTTGTACTGCGCATGTGCGCAATACAGACAGCCGTTGGGACAGGATGACGGGGCCAGGCAGCAGGGCGAACAGGTGCGCGCATGTGGGCCGACCGGTGAGCATGCGCACTGACTGGTGGTGGTGGCAGTTGCAGTGGCAGTTTTTAAACGGGCTTAGGTCAACCAGTCCTATATAATAAAACCCCTGTGTCTCTGCGTCCTGTTCCTGTGTGCGCGTCCGTGCTTCCAGACTTGTTTGCTGTCTGAGAACCTCATTGAATTGTGGGAAATAACAGCTTTTTCCAACTGCCAAGTAAGCAACATCTCCCTGTGTGCATATACTTCAGACAGCATTGGGGGACGGGTTAGCGGGACGCGTCGGTACGCGCTTTGCCGGGGTTTAGCGGCCGTGGCCTAGCGCCCGTTTTTTAACAGACTGGCCTTTTTACTAGTTTTATATAATTAAGCTGAGTTAAAGTGGACCTGAGCCCAGAACTTGTTCTCTGCTATAAAAGATAAGCAACAGCATAATAATCTTAAAGTAAAACATTTCTTTGGTTACAGTTTACACAACTCCTACAATGTGTCTGCAGTGTCTACTTACTGGTTTCATGGGAGCACGCAAAGAGTTAACCTCCTGTGTTTACACGTTAGCACACAACTTTGGCACACCTCAGCATAGATCAGACAGAGCTGACAGATAAGGGAGAATTAGACAGGCTGTTCTCTGTAAACACACACAGGGTGGATTTCTCTGTGTTTTACTTGTCTCTTGTGCAAGAGTTTAGGTCCGCTTTAAGAATACTCGACGTGTTTCGTGACACTTGTGCTAGCATCATTCACTTCTTCAGGAGCAAATCATGGCCAAGGAGTTCTTGGACATGAGCATAAATATAGAGACCATACGTTTGATATGATTAACATTCACAAAATGTTCCTAAATGTTTTGCCTGTGCACGGCATACTTACCGGCGATGTATGCATCACGATCCATGTCTATGTAAGATTAGTTCACCAAGATTATCATGATGACGGGTCCATTTTATAAAGGAAATGACTTCATTATTCCCATTTTGCCTCAGCGAAAAGCCCATTGTGGATATTCCATCTCCACTTGCCAATCTTGTTCTGAACACACATGGAAACGTAGCACTCTGTTAGGAAAGAATGATATCAACAGCAGAAATTAGAATGTGAAGGCGTGTGTTCCTGCCTGCAGTACAAGCACCAGTGTTCAGCGTAACTGGACCCAACCACTGCAAAGTGGCCAAGATCAGGAAGAGTTAGATTACACAGCTTTCCCATAAACAGCAAAAATGTCTGTCCGCTAGATAATATAATCACGCTTATTTCAAGTGCACGTTCACTTCAAAGCCTGACTAACTTATCTGGTTGTTTATTGGACTGGTGAAGCTATTTTTTTATGTTTGACGATTTAGAATTAAAATGCGCACTTACCGTATTATTCAAAGCATAAAACACACTTTTTGTCCCGCAAAAGTGTATTTAGGGGGAACAGAAGAATACACAGGGGGGACCGAGGACGACACAAGGTGACAGAAGAGGACAAAGGGGGACAGAGGAGGACATAGGAGGGACAGAGGAGGACACAGGGGAACTGGAGGGACAGAGGAGGACATTGGGAATGAGGAGGACACAAGGGAAACAGGAAGGACAAAGGAGGACATGGGGACAAAGGAGGACACAGGGAAACAGGAAGGACAGAGGACACAAGGGGAACAGGAAGGACAGAGTAGGACATGGGGACAGAGGAGGACACAGGGGAACAGGAGGGACAGAGGAGGACATGGGGACAGGGGAGGACACAAGAAAAACAGGAAGGACAGAGGAGGACATGGGGACAGAGGAGGACACAAGGGGAACAGGAGGGACAGAGAAGGAAATTGGAACAGAAGAAGACACAAGAGAACAGAGAAGGACACAGGAGGGACAGAGGAGGACACAGGAGGGACAAAAGAGGACATGGGCACAGAGGAGGACACAAAAGGTACAAGTGGGACAAAATAATTGAGAAAAAAAATCCACAAGAAGGCCCTGCACCATGGATGCATGCACCTGGTTTACTTAAAGGGGTTCTTCCGCGAAAAAAGTAGGCAGTTAAAAAATGTGACAGATGTCAGGTTTTGGGACAGTCCATCTTTTTAAGGGGGATTCTCAGGGCTTTCTTTGTTTTCAACAGCATTTCCTGAACAACAGTTGCAAAATCTAACTGACATAATAGTGTGCAAGTGATGAGGGAGGCCAGCTGGTATCTTGCTATTTTGGCAGTTAAAACGCTGTTGAAAACAAAGAAAGCCCTGAGAATCCCCCTTAAAAAGATGGACTAGCTCAAAACCTGTCATCTGTCACATTTTTTAACTGCCTACTTTTTTCGCGAAAGAACCCCTTCAATGTTTTTCCCATGATTTGTATTGTCTAAACCTAGGTGCATTTTATGGTAAGAAGCATCTTATGGTTTGAAAAATACGGTTTCTTCAAATATACAGGAAAGCATAACACGCACATAATAAATGTGTTCCCTTAAAAGTGAACCTGAGAGGAAGGAAAAAAAATGTTTTACACATGTCTGGGGCTTCCTCCAGCCCACTCATGCTGATCGGTCTCTCGCTGTCCTCCTCCGCTGCATGCAGCCTCCGCAATCCGGCCCTGTAACTTCGTCAACAGCGTATTACCGCAAGCGCCAAATTAACGCACGGTGCTTGGGGTAATGGAAGTCTATGAGTGACGCACGTAGTGTAAACAATGGAGCTTGGTGTGGTGCAGCACACATACACGGACTGACGGGAATACCAGTGACGTACTTCCTGCCCAGCAGGGACAGGAAATACGTCACTGAGTGGAGGGGGGGGGTTCCATTTGACCCTGTCAGTGCACTCTGCCGGCACAAAGTATGTCACTGAGCAGGGGGCGGAGCTATGCATATGACCCTGTCAGAGCACTCTGCCGGCAGGGAGTACGTCAACGCATTCTGCCACCAGGGAGTACGTCATTGACCAGGGGGCGGAGCTATGCATGTGACCTCGTCAGCACACTCTGCTGGCAGGGTCATATATTTGTCATTTTTTGTGTTGCGGTGGGATGCGGCAGGAGCATTTCATCCCCACTACAACGCAAAAAATAGATTAATAAAATTTCTAATTCTTTTACAATATTACTTTATAAATGATGTAGTCAGTGCCTATTGTAAAATCTAGGACGAATGGACTGCCGTCAGTACAATCGCTAACCTGCGTTTGCACAAATGCTGCATCCAGATTGATCCCGATTCTCACTATCGTCTGTCTGGCGCTTTGCGGATCCTGGAAGCAATATTATGTTGCTTCCAGGAACGTTTGCCGCCACGTTTCCGTGTCCCCCTGTGGTGATGAAAAACGCAGCACACTGGGAAGCACTGCTGGACACTAAAAAATGCTTTTCTGCACGCTTGCTGAAAAGCATTAGAAACGAGACGCCGGGCTGCCGGTTCAGACGTCCATCTGAACCAGCCCTAAAGCTCAGCCTCAGACAGCGGCAGAAGTGGGACCAGTAATGGCTATTGCGGTAAACAGTGAGATCGCATGAGTAGGTTTCCGATCTCGTAATCCTTTCTCAAGCTCCAGCAGTAAAAAAGTAGAACAATGTGTAGATGACTGAGGTCTCGGCCATGAATTAACGTCACTGTTGCAAAATTTTCTGAGAATTTAGCGCTCTTACAGCATGAAGAGGAACGCTGCTGTCTAACAGGTCAAAATTTTAGATGTTTTTGAAAATCACGAAAATAACTTTTTCCTCCACACAGTTCACAAGCCAGCATCTGTGTGACGTTATGGAGTACACAATTAGGACTGACCCTCTAAAGGACGATGTAATAAAACATAACTTAATAAATCACAAGCAAATAAATCAATAAACTGTACAGCGTTTCAGATTAGCACTTATTTTTATTTTTTTTTGTACAAACTTTATTATACTCACTGGGTGTGTCGATATCCGACCTCCATCCATAGCCCCGCCCCAATGGAAGAAGTCATAGACGCTTCTCTAGGACCAATCAAAGAAGCGCCTGTGACCTCTTCTGCTTGGGGGCGGGCTAAGGGCTGAAGTCGTACATCGGGACAACCGGTAAATATAAATAACTTTATTTAAATTTCCAAAAGCATATAATGCTAGGTACACACTACGAGATTTCAAACTGTTTACCAACCATTCACTCCTGTAGGATATCGATCGGAAATCAGATCGGACATGTTAGAAATAATCGATCTGCCAGAAAATCTTAAGGTGGCCACCCACACCATACGATTTTTTTAAATATCTGTTCAATTTAAGAATTGCAATACATTTTTCTCACTGATTGTAACATTTCAAAAATCTGACCAATGTACCACACACCTATGTTCAATTTTTCCCCAATTATGATAAAAATGATTGGAAACTCTGACAAAATTACTAGGGTGTGTATATTAATAAATTGACAATCTAACACACACCACACAATCTTTAAGGTGGCCACACACGATACAATAAAATGATCCGATTTTACGGCAATTCGATAAAAACGATTGGATCTCCCGTTTTCTTCTATTTTTATCGATCTGGAATGCCAGATATTGTTCTTTAATCTTTCTAAAGATTGTGTGGTGTGTGGTAGATTGCCAATTTATTAATATACACACCCTAGCAATTTTCTCAGAGTTTCCAATCATTTTTATCATAATTGGGGAAACATTGAACACAGGTGTGTGGTACATTAGTCATATTTTTGAAATGTTACAATCAGTCAGAAAAATTGATTGCAATTCTTAAATTGAACAGATATTTAAAAAAATTGTATGGTGTGTGGCCACCTTTAGAAAGATTGAAGAAAAATATCTGGCATTCTGGATTGATAAAAATCGAAGAAAGCGGGAAATCCAATCAGATTTTTCAGTCGAATGAAAAAAAAAAACTTTCGATTTTTTTCGGGAGATCCGATCGTTTTTATCGAATTGACGTAAAATGGGATCATTTTATTGTATCGTGTGTGGCCATCTTTATAGTGTGTACCTAGCTGCATTAGACTACCGTATATAACCAATTGAACACTAAAGGTGGCCACACACACCATACAATTTTTAAAATATCTGTTCAATTTAAGAATTGCAATTTATTTTTCTGACTGATTGTAACATTTCAAAAATATGACCAATGTACCACACACCTATGTTCAATTTTTCCCCAATTATGATAAAAATGATTGGAAACTCAGAAAAAATTGCTAGGGTATGTATATTAATAAATTGACAATCCAACACACACCATACAATCTTTACAAAGATTGAAGAAAAATATCTGGCATTCCGGATCGATTAAAATCGAAGAAAACGGGAAATCCGATCGGATTTTTCAGTCGAATGAAAAAAAAAAGCTTTCAATTTTTCGGGAGATCCGATCGTTTTTATCGAATTAACGTAAAATCGGATAATTTTATTGTATCGTGTGTGGCCACCTTAAAGTGACTCTGTAACAAAAATTACAACGTTTTTTCTACCATCCTACAAGTTCCTAAACCTATTCTAATGTGTTCTGGCTTACTGCAGCTCTTTCTACTATAACCATCTCTGTAATAAATCAATGTATCTTTCCCCTGTCAGACTTGTCGGCCTGTGTCTGGAAGGCTGCCAACTCTTCCGTGCTGGTCTGTTCCTATATGCACACTCTAGTGTGTGTTTTATTTACATAAGCCAGCAGCTTCTCTGCTATCTTATCAGTAATAGAAGAGAGCTGGATAAAAATCCTCCTCTGTGAAAGTAGCTGGCTGACACATACTGAGGGATTACAAACACAGGCACAGGCAGAGCTGTCTGCAGGAAGCCTGTAATGTTCAGTGCATGAGAGAAGAAGGGGACAGAAGGTAAACACACAAATGATCTTTTGAGATTCAAAAGATATATGCTGTATACAGCCTGCTTATGTATGGATGTATTTTCTATGTGTGGACATATTGTACATCAATCTACTTCCTGTTTTGGTGGCCATTTTGTTTGTTTATAAACAAACTTTTTAAAACGGTTTTTGACTACTTTTAATGCGGCGGGGAGCGGCGAAATTGTGACAGCGGGTAATAGGAGATGTCCCCTAACACACTGGTATGTTTACTTGTGCGATTTTAACAATACAGATTCTCTTTAAGAATGCAGGTACTTTATAATAAGATTTCTATTTGCAATATTTGAATAATGCAATGTGTATGCAAATGTATGAATATTGCAGGTTGTATGCAAATGTGTTTGCTTGATTACACTGACTGTATTGTTGACTTGTCACTACAAGTGAGAACACTTTATTATTAGATTTACTTTTGCAACATATGTATATTTATGAATACGTTAAATACAAATTCATGAGTATTGCAAGTTATATGCAAACTTTTGTTTTTGCTTTAGGTTTCTTCCACACAGGGACGTTACAGGCGCACGTTAGTGCAGCCTGTAACGCTCCCCCAACGCACAGCAATGTAACACAAGTGGGCTGTTCACACTGCCCACGTTGCGTTACATGTAATGCTGCACGTTGTAGTGAAAGTGCAGAATGCTGTGCGTTCTAGCGGCTATAGCCGCGTTAGACTTTTTGCACATGCTCAGTGGGGGGCGGAGAGGAGGCGGGGAGATGCCGCTACAGTAGCCGCGCACATGGCTACTTAATATGCACTGCACTGGCGGCCGCTGATTGGCCGGCGGGACCACGTGATGCGGAGTGTCTCGCTCCGCATCACGTGGTCCCGCCGGCCAATCAGCGCCACCCTGGGAGGACTTATGCGGATAGAGCCGCCTAACGCGGCTCACTCTACCGTCCTCTCCTGCACCACCATGCGTTGTGTTATGTGCACGTTATGCGACCTTAACGTAGCACCTAACGCAACGTCTTAGTGTGTAAGTAGCCTTAGTCCACTAATTCATAGCAAGGAAATGAACAGCGCTACTTAAAAACAGACTAGTGCCTACCTGCAAGAGAGTGCAAGCCCCACTTGTGGGATATAATACACACCGAGCATACACATGACCTGTCTACCACTGGAGGAGGATGTTGGTTTCCATTAACAGCTTGCATGCAACCTATTAAGTACTCGTCCCTCCCACTGCGAAGAAGTCAATCCTCCATGGGAGGGGCCTAACACTAACTAAATCCTAACCTATGTATATGCATAGCCTGGGTTCGGCTAATCAAATAAAATCGAAAATTGAAAATTGCGCAAAAGGTGCATCAGCGCAACACCAGGCCGCCTCCGAATGGCCTCCATCAGAGATCCACTGAGCCCCCCCAGGAACTACAAACGCACCTTGAACCCAAATAGAAGCTCTGCATATACACCAAAAGCATGGCTGTTAAGTGTTCTTTTGTTTTCTTGCTATGTACTAATGTAATTCGTTTTTGGTCAGCTGCTCCATGCTTTTGGTGTATATGCAGAGCTTCTATTTGGGTTCAAGGTGCGTTTGTAGTTCCTGGGGGGGCTCAGTGCATCTCTGATGGAGGCCATTCGGAGGCGGCCTGGTGTTGCGCTGATCCACCTTTTGCGCAATTAGTCCACTAATTGTACGTTGATTCATCACTACGAATGAGGAGGACCTGTTAATATTAGATTTATATTTGCTATTTGTAAATACTAATACAGTGTTACAATTTGGGGGAGGTTGCTTAGCCAATAAAAAAACGATAGTGACAGACCGCGTACACAAGCACATTCGGAATGTCACTGAGGGATTCAGGCTAATAAACAGATCTTCTCTCTACAGCGAGCACATCTATGGCAGCCAAGCATCACTTCTGCATCTCCGCTGGATTTAATATTTCATGATGACTTGATGGAGGCAGACAGTTACAATGCACTCTGGGATTGTCAGGAGGGTTGATCTAAGTAGCAAAGACCAGATCCTTCCCATCTGCGTATCACAGCTTTCTGTGAGGGGGAACCGAGGATACCGAAGTCACGGTCCCCAAGATGCGAATAGCTAATCGGAATTTATGGCCACTTCCTGTTTTTGAGGAAAGAGAACCTGTAACAAAAAAAAGCTCCCCCGGGGGGTACTCACCTCGATAGGGGGGAGCCTCAGGTCCCAATGAGGCTTCCCCCTCCCCTGTAGCTGCAGGCAATCCAGCGCTGACTCCCCAAAGTCTCCTGCAAACCTGGCTCGACAACCCTGACAAGGCTTGCTATAATTACCTTCCCTGGCTCCAGCGGGGGCGCTGTTGCAGCTCTCAGCACGGACATAGGCGGAAATAGACGATCTCTGTGGGGTCCGCTCTACTACGCAGGCGCAGGAGACTTGCAAGAGACTTGCACCTGAGCAGTAGAACGGCCTACAGTGATCGCCTATTTGCACCTATCTCTGAGTGGAGAGCAGATATTGTGCCTGCGCAGGAGCCGGGAAGGTAAATATTTACATCCCCGCTGTTCGGAGGGCCAGAACGGGACTGCCGTGGGACACAGGAGGATGGGGGAAGCCTTGATAGGATCCGGAGGCTTCCTCCTACCGAGGTGAGTACCCCTCAGGGGAACTTTTTGTCGTTACAGGTTTTCTTTAACCACCCTGGCGTTCTGATTAAATCGCCAGGGTGGCTGCGGGAGGGTTTTTTTTAAATAAAAAAAAAACTATTTCATGCAGCCAACTGAAAGTTGGCTGCATGAAAGCCCACTAGAGGGCGCTCCGGAGGCGATCTTCCGATCGCCTCCGGCGCCCAGAATAAACAAGGAAGGCCGCAATGAGCGGCCTTCCTTGTTTTGCTTATATCGTCGCCATAGCGACGAGCGGAGTGACGTCATCGACGTCAGCCGACGTCCTGACGTCAGCCGCCTCCGATCCAGCCCTTAGCGCTGGCCGGAACTTTTTGTTCCGGCTACGCTGGGCTCAGGCGGCTGGGGGGACCCTCTTTCGCCGCTGCTCGCGGCGAATCGCCGCAGAGCGGCGGCGATCAGGCAGCACACGCGGCTGGCAAAGTGCCGGCTGCGTGTGCTGCTTTTTATTTCATTAAAATCGGCCCAGCAGGGCCTGAGCGGCAGCCGCTGGCGGTGTTGGACGAGCTGAGCTCGTCCAGACCGCTCAGCTGGTTAAGGCCTTGTTCACATTGCGTTCGGCTCGCCTGTCCATCCGCAGTGGGGGTTTTTTTTAAGTGTTTCCTGGCGATTTTCTGCACGTTCCCTCATTTTTGTGGGCGTTTTTGTTAGCGCTTTTGCAGAGCACTTCCATCTTTTGATCTGGGAAAAAAAATCCGCAAAACATAAATACAATGTATTTTTTTTTTAAACCGCTCACGCAATGGCTTGCCAAAGCAATTTTGTGAGCGTTTTGCATTTTTCCTATACCTTCCATTGAGGCAAATCGCTCTGATATGAACTCTCTCACAGAGAATCATTGCACAATCGCTTTCAGGGTGATTTTGAAAATCGCCCGCGCTTAAATTTTACAAAAACGCCCATAATGTGAACAAGGCCTTTTCCACTAGCAATCACAGTCACAAATCGTAAACGCCAGCGATTGCGATTTTTTAATTCATTTTGTTATATGATTGCTTTTAATTTGCATCGCTCCAGAAAGCAATTGCAATTTGCAAATCGAATCACTATAGTGGAAAATACTTCTCATGATTTCTATGATAAAGTAGCAACCCTAGCGATTTAAAAATCACTAGCAATTTGCGATTCGGCTGCGTAGTGGAAAAAGGCCCTAAAGTACACATCCAGGCTAAAAAAAAAAAAAAAAAAAGCAGAACCTACTTACCTAGGGCTTCCTCTAACCCAGGGGTCTCAAACTCAATTTACCTGGGGGGCCGCAGGAGGCAAAGTCAGGATGAGGCTGGGCCGCATAAGGAATTTTACAATCGCGGCGCACTGCCGCCTCTGCCCGCCCCTCTCACTCTTCCTTCACAGAGAGGGGCGGGGAGAGGCGGCGATCTACGTCAGGAGGGGCAGAGCTGAAGCTGAAAGCTCTGCCCCTTCCAGGAAATGCCGGCGAATTGCTCCCCCTTGGCGATTTGGGGGCTCTGCAGCCCTAGTTTAGCAGCTGAGGCGAACTATAAGGAAGCTTTTGCCGGCGAGGGCCACAAAATATTGTATCGAGGGCCGCAAATGGCCCGCGGGCCGCGAGTTTGAGACACCTGCTTTAACCCCTAGCAGCCTATCTGTCCCTCACCGCAGCTCTGGTGTCCCAGCCGGTGTCCCCTCCGTTGCAGATGTCTTCTGCGCCTGCGTGAGAGCGCGGTTGCGCTCCTGTTGGCGGGAGTGTTCTGCGCAGGTGCAGTACTTCTGTGCCTGTGCAGAACGCTCCAGGTTACGTGAGCACGATTGCGAGCGTCACAGCCACATGATCACACAGGGGCAGAAGATCCCGACCTGGCGAGGTCGGCATTTGCATCGGAGGGGACCCCAGCTAGAAGCAAAGCTGCGTTGAGGGACAGATAGGCTGCCAGGGGCTGGAGGAAACCCCAGGTAAGTAGGTGTTGGGGTTTTTTTTTACCTCGAGTCTGTCCTTTAGGGCCCGTTTCCACTAGCATTTAGGATGCAAGGCGATCGCCGCATTGCCTCGCATCCCTCCGCAAGTACTTCCGGTTGCCATGCATACAACCGGATGCGGCGTCATGCGGCTTCCCGTCGGCGGCTATGGGGACTCGGAGGCGTGCTGCGGAAAACTGCAGCATCCAATCCATAATTTTTCCCGCGATGCATCGCACCGGTAAATTCGCGTCAATGGAATCTACTCCATTGGCGTGAACTGGTTGCAATTTCTTTGCGTTGCGGAGCGGTTTCTGCATAGCAACACGTCTAGTGGAAAAGGGCTCTTAAAGGAGTTATCAGGGAAAATTAATAAAATAAGTGCTACTTACCGGGGGTTTCCTCCAGCCCCAAGCTCCCAGTATGTCCCTCGCCGCAGCTCTCCCCGCAGCCGTTCGCCGCAGCTCGCTCCTGGTCCCCGGCGATGACGTCAGAGCGACCTCCAGGCCGGCCTGTACTGCACGAGCGGCGCTGTCAATCACCGCTATGTGGGCCGGAGTGGACTGCGGAGGTCGCTCTGACGTCATCACCGGGGACCGGGACGGACCTGCGGCGAACGGCTGCGGCGGGGACATGCTGCGAGCTTGGGGCTGGAGGAAGCCCTGGTAAGTAGTACTTATTTTATTAATTTTTCCCCTAAAAACTCTATTCAGGAGTGATGCTGCTGCACTAACATGAAGAAACAAGAATTCACTTCTGTGTGACTGTCAACTCATTCCAATAAAACGCCATACACTTTTTTTAAATGTCTTTTCAATTCAAGAATTATAATCATTTTTTCTGATTGTAACACTTGAAAGAGGGCTCCTTAGCAGAGCTGGGACAAGGTCCTCCAGCGCCCAAGGCTGACACACCAAAGTGTGCCCCTCCATCCCTCCCACCCCAGCCGTCACACACTGATTGCTATTAGACTAAGAGGCGCCCCAGGGCCCCCAACACCTTAATATCTAGTTATCTGGCTTGCAGTCACTGCCATGTATCCCCTTTTCTTATTTCTCTCTGCTTTAAACCCAATAGGGTAATGATAGCGGAGTGAGTTGTAAGCCCCCTCCTACACTGCGCCCTGAGGCTGGAGCCTCTTTCGCCTCTGCCTCGGCCCGGCCCTGCTCCTTAGCAACCTACAATGGATGGATGTTCCCTGGCAACCGACACTACAGGGTGGGGGTGATTTATTTATTTTTTTAACACCTCGCCCTGGGAGCAGTGTTCCCTAGAAACTCCCCTGTTTGCAATCAAATAGCATGACACTCAAAACTGAGCCAATCCAACTCAGCGGAATCTGTTCGGTTAAAGTTTTGAAGTAGCCCTGATTATAAAAATAAAGATTTTCCAGTGTATTCATTCGTTTTCAACCACAAAAATTTTCCGACTCCAACTCCGACTCCAATTTATTGATCAAAAGTGTGATTAAACAGAAGGGAAAATTTCCATGCAATCAGCAGGCAGTAAATGCAGCCAATCGGTAGACGCACAGCACTTCAGAACGATAAACGGTACAATGCTGGCAATTCATTAAGAGTCAATACATTTCTGCTGAACCATAACCCAGATCCAATGTACAGTGGTGAATCAACCACTATCGGATTGTTTTCCGATGAATATCATCGCCATATCAGACAGCGTAGGCCTAGCTTTATTCTGATTAACTTGGCACGCTGTCGCCATGCGGTTTCATTAAGCTCCTTGATGAAACCGCATGCAAACCGCAGCAAACAATATAATTCCACCGAAACGCGATGCAATTATATTTCAATAGGGCATTTCACACTGGTAGTGTTAAGGTGTGGTGAGATAAGTCCCAACGGAACAACGCACCGCCCAGGGCAGTTTCTAGGCTAAATTGCACCCAGAGCGAGGGTGTAAAAATTGCGCCCCTTTCCCCCCACCCTGTGGACCGCGAGTGTGAACCCTTACTCTTTAGGGACAGTCACAGAGCCACAGGTCACAAGGAGACCTGCCTACTTACTAGTGACCAGACGCTCATCCAGGAGGAAGCAGGGACCAGGAAAACACACAGGGGAAGAGAGCCCGGAAAGCCGACTCCTCCATGGGCGGAGTGCACTGACAACCTGCAGTACCGCTACAAGCCATCAGGTGTCATCACGCGGTGGTGACGTGATGATGACTTGACGTCTGACGCAGGCAGCCCAGGAGGAGTCAGGGAAGGTGATGGCGCTGGTAACCTTCTTTTTCCATTTGGCTGCACCGTGCGTCACCAGCTCCCTAGCGTTTATGTCCTTCTGCCTGCGCCCCCATTCTACTTGCCGGTCTGCGCCCAGGGCAGTCGCCCTGCCCAAGAAACAGCCCTGGCTCTGCCTATGTACTGCATGCTGCACTGTAAGGATTCCATTGCAGCGGTAGTCTGCCCATACACCGGCTGATTCCACCGCGTCCGCCACCTCGCTGCTGCCCCCCTACGGTATAAATGTACCACCCCTGTGTGCATTATATTACCTGTCCTGTGTCGCCCACCGCACGGTGCCCATGCGTCTTCTGAATGCCCCGCTCTTCCATTACCAGTATACATGCCGCCAGCGTATAACATGCGACATGTGTGACGACACATGTCACGAAAGCGGTGTATCCTGCTAAAGGAAGAGTGGGGGACTCGGAAGACAGATGGGCACCGCACGGTGGGTGACTCAAGACAGGAAATGTATAAACGCACCCACCGGAGGCACATTTATACCCTAGGGGGCAGCAGCGAGGCAGCGGACGTGGTGGTATCGGCCTGCGGTGTACGGGCAGCCGACAGATTCGATCAGAGAGAGATTTGTATCTTGGTGGAATCTGCCGATCACCGCTGGATGTATTTCATATGCATTTTAGATGCACTTTTAGGCCTTTTTCACATTATAAATCACCAGCGATATCGCAAGCGCCGAGCAATTTATTGAGAGTTTTGCTAGTGCTTTCAAAAGCACTTTTCTAAGCACTTTTGCAGAGCGATTCGTTTCACCCAGAAATTGATAAATACAATGTATTTATTCATAAAAACGCTGGGAAAATCGCTATACAAGCACTTTTTCAAGCGCTTTGCGAATTCCCTATACCTTCCATTGAGCCAAAGCACTCAGAAAATGGTACAGGCAGCGCTTTTGGAAGCGGAACGCAATCGAAATGCTCATATGTGAACACTCTCATAGGGAATCATTGCACAAACGCTTTTAGGGAGATTTCTTTAAATCGCCGGCGCTTAAAAAAAATACGCAAACCCTCATAAACAAGCCCTCAGTGTGCGGAGTAGGTAGGGGGTGGGTAAGTGTGAGAAGAGGGTTAGGCAAAGAGATAGTAAAATTAACAATATTCTACAGTTCTATTAGCGACTTCACCCGGTGCCCAAAGTTACTGGGGTGCACTTTTAAATCGGAGATGTACACCGCATAAGTAAAAGTTTATAAGTATATCAGGATCCTATAAATTGCTACTATTATATATTACTGTACCTGTGACACAATCCCTGGGTATTTTAATGATCAGGCAGCACAGGGCAGTCAGCGAGGATGGAAGCAGGACAGGTGCTCTTGTGTCGGATATTTGGGTGGGGTGGGGGCAGCAGAGATGGATTCTACAGAAATAGTGTCTTACCAAAGGGAGTGCCTGTAATTCCCCCCCCCCCCCCCCCCCAAGTTATTTTGGTAATCTGGGGTGGTGAAGGATCAGAGAAGGTGGCAGGAGTGGGGCCCTTGACACCCCCCTTGGGCCCCAGGCACTTGTCTAGGTTGCCTGGTGGATGATCCTGCCCTGGATGCCAGCGCTGTGCCATTGCTTTCAGTCTGGGAAGGAAGGAAAGCATTGCATCGCCCTGCCTCCCCCACCTCCTCCAGGTTGTTTTGGTAATCTGGGGTGGTGAAGGGTCAGAGAAGGTGTCAGGTGGGCCCCTTGACACCCCCCTTGGGCCCCAGGCACTTGTCTAGGTTGCCTGGTGGATGATCCTGCCCTGGATGCCAGCGCTGTGCCATTGCTTTCAGTCTGGGAAGGAAGGAAAGCATTGCATCGCCCTGCCTCCCCCACCTCCTCCAGGTTGTTTTGGTAATCTGGGGTGGTGAAGGGTCAGAGAAGGTGTCAGGTGGGCCCCTTGACACCCCCCTTGGGCCCCAGGCACTTGTCTAGGTTGCCTGGTGGATGATCCTGCCCTGGATGCCAGCGCTGTGCCATTGCTTTCAGTCTGGGAAGGAAGGAAAGCATTGCATCGCTCTCTGCCTCCCCCTCCTGCTTGCAGAGTCATCGGCTGCTGCGCTGTCCTCGCATGACCCGGACTGGCTGCCAGAGTTCAGCGCACGGCTGCGGGAGGGAAAGCGGCCGCGGCCCTGGAGCGCGCACAGGAGGACAGAGGCGCGCCCCCTCCACCGCCCGACAGGTGCGCCAGGCAGGTAAGACCCCCGGAGGGGGCGGGAGGCATCGGAGGGGGAGGACACGTACATCTGCCGGGGAAGGTCAATGATGCTGAGAGTTACCCGAGCCAAGAACGAGGGAGGGGGAGGGGGGCCTCCTGTGCACAGCGCCCTCCACAGGCAGCCATGGGAGCAGCTCGTCTCATTGGTGTGGCCATGTCCTAATGATGCTGCTGGACGGGATTTGTCACTCTCTCTGACACAGCAGTGCACTGCCACTCTGCCAGGGGGAAACCCACACAGGGCATGGAGACAGTGCTGGGTGCAGGGGGCTAGCATTGTCCATACAGCTGGGTGCAGGAGGCTGGCAGACCCCCTATTGCTGGGTGCAGGAGGCTGGCAGAACTCCTATTGCTGGGTGCAGGAGGCTGGCAGTGCTGGGTGCAGGAGGCTGGCAGTGCCCATACAGCTGGGTGCAGGAAGCTGGCAGAGCTCCTATTGCTGGGTGCAGGAGACTGGCAGTGCCCATACAACTGGTTGCAGGAAGCTGGCAGAGCTCCTATTGCTGGGTGCAGGGGGCTGGCAGTGCCCATACTCCTATTGGTGGGTGCAAGGACTGGCATTGCAAACATACAGGGCTGGAAGTCACTGAATATAAGGACAGATGCATTGCTGGGTGCAAACAGCTGGCAACCCACCTGTTGCTGGGTGCAAATGGCTGGCAGTGCTCCTATGGCGGGGTGCAAATGGCTGGCAGGGCTTCTATTGCCAGGTGCAAATGACTGGCAGTGCTCCTATGGCGGGGTGCAAATGACTGGCAGAGCTCCTATGGCTGGGTGCAAATGACTGGCAGAGCTTATATCGCTGGGTGCAAATGCCTGGCAGCGCTCCTATTGCTGGGTGCAAATGACTGGCAGAGCGTATATCGCTGGGTGCAAATGCCTGTCAGCGCTCCTATCGCTGGGTGCAAATGCCTGGCAGTGCTCCTATCGCTGGGTGCAAATGACTGGCAGCGCTCCTATCGCTGGGTGCAAATGCCTGGCAGTGCTCCTATTGCTGGGTGCAAATGACTGGCAGAGCGTATATCGCTGGGTGCAAATGGCTGGCAGAGCTTATATCGCTGGGTGCAAATGACTGGCAGAGCGTATATCGCTGGGTGCAAATGACTGGCAGAGCTTATATCGCTGGGTGCAAATGGCTAACAGCATCAAGACAGAAGCACTGATACATTACAAAGGGCTGGCAGTGATATAAGCACAGACATATTGCTGGGTTCTGGGGCATTTTGTCTCATTGTGGATTGGGTTGCAGTGGCGTAACTAAGAAGCTTGGGGCCCCAGTGCAAGTTTTACATAGGGCCCCAAGGTTCATTGGCGTCCTCTGGGCGCCCTCCAGGTTCTCCTGTGACCCAGGCAGAAGTTGTGCGCATGCACAGCCCCTCCGCGCCTGTCTCGATCACACGCCCATCGCTGTGAGCATTCTGCGTATGCACGGTTCTTAAAAGAATGAATCTCACATGCGCAGAACGCTCATGGCAGCAGCTGCGCGATTGAGGCAGACGCGTGGACGGGCCGCATATGCGCATTTGTGCACGACTCCTGGCCGGGTCGCGCAGCTAGTAGAGTCTCCAGCGGGAATACGGAGAGGACCTCACAGGCTACAGGGGGCTGGAGGAAGCATAGCACCAAGAAAAAGCTAATAACATGGATGAAGGAGGGCCGCTAGTGGGCTCCTCTGCGGTCACAACCTCTGCATTCCCTATTGCTTCGCCACCGTTAAATTGTTATGCTGAGGAGGTGCCGCTTCTGGTGAATTGCTGGGGATATAAGCACAGACGTACTGCTGATATTATGATAGTGATATTATTATTATTTAGTATTTATATAGCACTGACATCTTCTGCAGCACATTACAGAGTACATAGTCATGTCACTGACTGTCCCCAGAGGAGCTCACACTCTAATCCTACCATAGTCATAGCCTAATGTCCTACCATATTATTATTATGTATTTATATAGCACTGACATCTTCTGCAGCACTGTACAGAGTACATAGTCATGTCACCGACTGTCCTCAGAGGAGCTCACACTCTAATCCTACCATAGTCATAGTGTAATGTCGTACCATATTATTATTATGTAGTTATATAGCACTGACATCTTCTGCAGCACTGTACAGAGTATATAGTCATGTCACTGACTGTCCTCAGAGGAGCTCACACTCTAATCCTACCATAGTCATAGTCTAATGTCCTACCATATTATTCTTATGTATTTATATAGCACTGACATCTTCTGCAGCACTTTACAGAGTACATAGTCATGTCACTGACTGTCCTCAGAGGAGCTCACACTCTAATCCTACCATAGTCATAGTCTAATGTCCTACCATATTATTATTATGTATTTATATAGCACTGACATCTTCTGCAGCACATTACAGAGTACACAGTCATGTCACTGACTGTCCTCAGAGGAGCTCACACTCTAATCCTACCATAGTCATAGTCTAATGTCCTACCATATTATTCTTATGTATTTATATAGAACTGACATCTTCTGCAGCACATTACAGAGTACATAGTCATGTCAGTGACTGTCCTCAGAGGAGCTCACACTCTAATCCTACCATAGTCATAGTCTAATGTCCTACCATATTATTCTTATGTATTTATATAGAACTGACATCTTCTGCAGCACTGTACAGAGTACATAGTCATGTCACTGACTGTCCTCAGAGGAGCTCACACTCTAATCCTACCATAGTCATAGTCTAATGTCCTACCATATTATTATTATGTATTTATATAGCACTGACATCTCCTGCAGCACATTACAGAGTACATAGTCATGTCACTGACTGTCCTCAGAGGAGCTCACACTCTAATCCCACCATAGTCATAGTCTAATGTCCTACCATATTATTATGTATTTATATAGCACTGACATATTCCACAGCACTGTACAGAGTACATAGTCTTGTCACTAACTTTCCTCAGAGGAGCTCACAATCTAATCCCAACCATAGTCATAGTCTAGTGTCCTACCATATTTTTATGTATTTATATAGCAGTGACATCTCCTGCAGCACATTACAGAGTACATAGTCATGTCACTGACTGTCCTCAGAGGAGCTCACACTCTAATCCTACCATAGTCATAGTCTAATGTCCTACCATATTATTATGTATTTATATAGCGCTGACATATTCCACAGCACTGTACAGAGTACATAGTCTTGTCACTAACTTTCCTCAGAGGAGCTCACAATCTAATCCCAACCATAGTCATAGTCTAGTGGCCTACCATATTATTATGTATTTATATAGCAGTGACATCTCCTGCAGCACATTACAGAGTACTACATAGTCATGTCACTGACTGTCCTCAGAGGAGCTTACAATCTAATCCTACCATAGCCATAGTCTAATGTCCTACCATATTATTATTATGTATTTATATAGCACTGACATCTTCTGCAGCACATTACAGAGTACACAGTCATGTCACTGACTGTCCTCAGAGGAGCTCACACTCTAATCCTACCATAGTCATAGTGTAATATTCCACCATATTATTATGTATTTATATAGCACTGACATCTTCTGCAGCACATTACAGAGTACATAGTCATGTCACTGACTGTCCTCAGAGGAGATCACACTCTAATCCTACCATAGTCATAGCCTAATGTCCTTCCATATTATTATTATGTATTTATATAGCACTGACATCTTCAGCAGCACATTACACAGTGCATAGTCATGTCACTGACTGTCCTCAGAGGAGCTCACAATCTAATCCCTACCATAGTCATAGTGTAGTGTCCTACCATGTTATTATGTATTTATATAGCGCTGACATATTCCGCAGCACTGTACAGAGAATATTGTCTTGTCACTAACTGTCCTCAGAGGAGCTCACAATCTAATCCCAACCATAGTCATAGTCTAGTGTCCTACCATATTATTATGTATTTATATAGCAGTGACATCTTCTGCAGCACATCACAGAGTATATAGTCATGTCACTGACTGTCCTCAGATGAGCTCACAGACTAATCCTACCATACTCATAGTCTAATGTCCTACCATATTATTATGTAATTATATAGTACTGACATCTTCTGCAGCACTTTACAGAGTACATAGTCTTGTCAATAACTGTCCCTCAGAGGAGCTCACACTCTAATCCCAACCATAGTCATAGTCTAATGTCCTGCCATATTATTATTATGTATTTATATAGCAGTGACATCTCCTGCAGCACATTACAGAGTACATAGTTATGTCACTGATTGCCCTCAGAGGAGCTCACACTCTAATCTTACCATAGTCATATGTCTATGTATGTATTGTGCGGTGCATGTATCTTAGTCTAGGGCCAATTTAGGGGGAAGCCAATGAATTTATCTATATGTTTTTGGAATGTAAGAGGAAACCAGAGTGCCCAGAGGAAACCCACACAGACACGGTGAGAACATACAAATTCATTGCAGATAGTGCCCTGCCACTAACTAACCACTACACCACCATGCTAAACATGATATAAGCACACATACTGTACATTGCTGGGCACAGGGAGCTGACTGCAGCCAGTCATAGGACCATCGCCTATCAGATAGATATATAGGACAGGCATTGATAGATGGAGAGAGATATCCTGTAACAGATACATTGTTAGACATCTCACAGACAATGATATAAGCACACATACTGTACATTGCTGGGCACAGGGAGCTGACTGCAGCCAGTCATAGGACCATCGCCTATCGGATAGATATATAGGACAGGCATTGATAGATGGAGAGAAATATCCTGTAATAGATACATTGTTAGACGTCTCACAGACAATGATTAGACTGAGCGCTGTCAGACGGAGGATTAGTTGTGACAGATGTGGATGGATCTGTATTATAGCTCTGTATTATGGGCTGATGCTATACCAATACTGGCAATGACTAGTTATAGTGTGACAGACCCTAGACAGACAGCTGACAGATTAAACAACGCTAACAGGAAGGTAGAAAAAACAAAGATTTAACAGGGAGATAGGTGGGATATATGGAGGAATGACAGAAAGGGATGAGGCAGGAAGGCGGGGGTTAAATCGCAGCCTAGAAAAGGTAATCTGAGGATAGATAGCGGCTGGGCAGCATGGTGGCGTAATGATTCGCGCTCTCTCCTTGAAGCGCTGGGTCCCAGATTCAAATCCCAGCCAGGGCACGATCTGCATGGAGTTTGTATGTTATCCCTGTGTCTGTGTGGGTTTCCTCCGGACACTCATGTTTCTTCCCACATCCCAAAAACATACAGATATGTTAATTAGCTTCCCCCTTAAAGGGAACCTAAATTAACAAGGATATGTATTTTCCTTTTAAAATAATACCAGTTGCCTGACTCTCCTGCTGATCCTGTGTCTCTAATACTTTTAGCCACACCCCCTCAACAAGCATGCAGATCAGGTGCTCTGACTGAAATCAGACTGGATTAGCTGCATGCTTGTTTCAGGGTGTGATTCAGCCACTACTGCAGTCAAAGAGATCAGCAGGACAGCCAGGCAACTGGTATTGTTTAAAAGGAAACATCCATATCCCTCTCAGTTTAGGTTCCCTTTAAATTGGCCCTAGACTACAATACATACACTACATGATACATACATAGACATATGACTATGGTAGGGATTAGATTGTGAGCCCCTCTGAGGGACAGTTAAAGAGGAATTTTAACCCAAGATTAAACTTCAAGAAATCTTTATCTTTTCTCAAATAGATCATCAGGGGAGGTCTGTATGGCTGATATTGTGGTAAAAACCCCTCCCACAGTGTGATGTCATGACCATGGTCCAGACAGTTTCCTGTCTGTGAACTTCATTGCATTGTGGGAAATAACAGCTTTTTTCAACTGCCAAGCAACCAGCATCTCCCGCTGTGCATAGAGCTCTCAGTAACAAACATTCTGTACAGATCACCTGGCAGAACTAAAGATGTCACCAGCTGTGATAAATTCCAGAATGTAAATCAGGAATAGGAAAGATTTACAATGGGTAAACATTTATAAATAATCTATAAATGAATATTGTAAAAATAATAAGCAATTTTAAGTGACAAGACTGTATACCCTGTACAGCGCTGCAGAAGATGTTGGCACTATATAACTTCTAACTAATAATAAAAGATAGACAGTATGTGAAAATAAACTAATATTGCAATCATTAGATAGGATTTTCGATGACGTAAAGCAGTATAAAGCCATAAAACGGTTTTATTTTCCATGTAATTTATTCTCTAGAATTTCCGACAGAACCCATTGCTGGTTCTGGAGGGACCCCTATTACATAACAACGGAAAATTGAAGATTAATTACCCCTTCAGCCTCAACGACCCGAATCCCAGCCAGCTCCACATCTGCAAGGAGTTTGTGTGATCTCCCCGTGTCTGTGTGGGTTTCCCCCGGGCACTCACATTTCCTCCCACATCCCAAAAACATAAGTGAATTGGCTTCCCCCTAAAATTGGCCTTAGACTACGATCCATACACTACACGATACATACATAGGCATAACTATGGTCGGGATTAGAGTGTGAGCTCCTCTGAGGGACAGTTAGTGACAAGACAATATACTCTGTTCAGTGCTGCAGAAGATGTTAGCGCTATATAAATACTTAATAATAACAGATAGATGACAGACAGTATGTGAGAATAAACATACTAAGAACACAACAATAAAATAGAATTTTCAACGAAGCCGTAAAACGGTTTTACTTTCCATGTCGTTTATTCTCTAGAATTCCCGACAGAACCCATGCTGGTTCTGGAGGGACCCCTATTACATAACAACGGAAAACTGATGATTAATTACCCCTTCACCCTCATCGGCCCGCAAAGCCTGCCTTGCGAGGAGAGGTAACTCTCGTGTCAGATGTTGCAAGTTTTTATATCGGGGAAACGCGCGAGGGACTCAGAACTGTCAGGAAAAGCGCAGGAAGCTGGCAAAGGAAAGACTGGCTGCATCCAAGGCGGAATGCCCCTAAAATTCGAAGTAATGATTAACCCCCCCCCCCCCCCCCCCAGGACACGGTGACCGCGGACGTGACCTGCTGAGTATCCCTCTGTGGGTTTATCATTAACCATTCCTACATCCGAGCGATAACGGCTGATCCAGCCAAAGAATGAGGTCCTTGTTTCTTCGGAATTTTGGGAGATGTGATTTTTTGTAAAAAAAGCAATGCCCTACATCAGAGTATCGCAGTGGAGGCAACATTATCTTTCTCCTTTTTTTTGCCCACCTCCCAATTTTATGACAGTTTATGTATTTAATAGTTAAAGAACCGCTATTGCGAAAAATTGTAAGACACATGTAAACACGTACAAATAAGAAGTACATTTCCTTCCTTTAATGAGCCTGAAATTACTTTTCTCCTATGTTGCTGTCACTTACAGTAGGTAGTAGAAATCTGACAGAACCGGCAGGTTTTAAACTACTCCATCTCTTCATGGGGGATTCTCAGCGTGGCCTTTATTATTTATAATACTTTCTGAAAAGGATCTATACAAAATTGCTGGTCAGGTTTCCTGCTCGCCGCATACTTTTGTGGCAATTGGACGGAGCAACTGCCATTCTCTGAGTGCTTTTGAAAATAAAGAAAACTCTGAGAATCTCCCGTGAGGGGATAGACTAGTCCAAAACCTGTCGCTTCTGTCAGATTTCTACTACTTACTGTAAGTGACAGCAACATTGGAGGAAAGTAATTTATGGCTCATTTTACTCCGGAAGAACCACATTCCTTAATTGTATGTGTTTACGTGTATTTTATATTTCATGATTTTCATGATAGTGGTGCTTTAAATTTTAAGAACTGACTGTCTTAAAATCCGGTTGGATAGCTGGCGAGACTTTAAGCCGCACGCTTACCGCTCACCGATATGTCAGTACAGTTGGATAAATGGCTCTATATTTAGTCTGTACCTGTGATCTAAAACCTTTTGTTCCAGATTTACAGTTTGATGATCATCGTTATATTTAGGCTGTCTCTGTGCCAAAATCGAGCAGTTTCTGGATGGAAATGTAAAATAAATGCTTGTCTATTTAAAGCACCACTAAAAAAGCCCCAAAATGAAAGGACCACTATCGTAAAAAAAGTTTTTAACTTTTAACCACAGCACAGATCAGGAATCAGCCAGGGCGACCAGACTTCCCCCCCAGGGGGATGTCCTGCTGGGGGGGTCTAATCGCCGCCGGCTATCTGCATGTTGCGGGGGGGGGGGGCTCCGCAGCAATATTGGGCCTCCCTCTCTTCCCCTCCCTCCCCTCCTTCCCCTGGGCGGCGCAGGACGGCGATCCGTCCTGCACCTCCTCTGATAGGCTTCAGCCTATCAGAATGCGGCGATCCCCGGCCAATCAGAGGCCGGGGATCGCCGATCTCCTTTACGGCGCTGTTGCTAGGCAGCGCCGTATGATGTAAACACCGGGGATTTCTTCCCCCCCGTGTTTACATTTCGCCTGCGAGCCGCGATCGAAGGATCGCAACTGACATGGAAAGGCCGCTCGAACGAGGGAGTGGTGGTTAAGGCTAGCCGTGTGGAGGTGTCTAAGGTTAGCCTTGGGGGGGTAGTTAAGGTTAGCCATGGGGGGAGTGGTTTACGGTTAGCCACGGGGGTCGGTAAAGGTTAGGCGTGGATGGTTAAGGTTAGCCGTGGAGGAGTGGGTGGTTAAGGTTAGCCCTTGAGGGATTGTGGATAAGGTTAGCCATAGGGCGTGGTTGAACTTAGCTGTGGAGTGGTGGGTGGTTAAGGTTAGCTTTGAGAGGTAGGTGGTTAAGGATAGGCATCGGTAGAAGGATGGTTATGTATAGCTAGTGAACCCGAAAAAAAAACCATAACAGGCTGCCAGTCAACTGGTATTGCTTAAAAGGAATAAATATGGCAGCCTCGATATACCTCTCACTACAGTTCCCTTCTAAAGAGGAACTGTAACCAAGGATGAACTTTATCAAAAGCAGTAGCTGATACCCCTTTCCCACCAGAAATCTTTTCCTTTTCTGGAATAGATCATCAGGGGGCGCTGTATGGATGATATTGTGGTGAAACCCCTCCCACAGTGTGATGTCATGACCAAGGTCCTGACATCACACTGTGGGAACCTTGTTGCATTGTGGGAAATAATGGCTGTTTCCAACTGCCAAGCAAACACTATCTTCCTCTGTGTATGTATATCTATAAAAAAAACAACCTTTTATCCTATCGCATTGTTAGGGGGTGTGGTTATAGTTAATGGCAGTTAATGCTGTCTAGTTTTTTTTCATGTCTGCCAGTAGTAAAGATGACGTGCAGGCTGGTTGTGGAATAAACAATATGAACAAAGTACATGACGACTATCAATCATTTTTTGATCTCTTTCTATTTTTTAACTTCTCACTTTGCAATGTATGGATTTATTTTTTCTCCTTTTTCGCTAAAGTTCCTCTTTAAAGGGAACCTTAACTGAGAGGGATATGGCTGTTTCCTTTTAAAAAATACCAGTTGCCTGGCAGTCCTGCTGATTTCTTTGGCTGCAGTAGTGGCTGAATCACACACCTGAAACAAGCATGCAGCTAATCCAGTCTGACTTCAGTCAGAGCACCTGATCTGCATGCTTGTTGAGGGGCTGTGGCTAAAAGTATTATGCTGGGAATACACAATGCGTTTCTGCCGCTCGATCGTTTTTGCCGCTCGGTTCTGCAGTCGATCCTCTTAAAAAACGATGGAACGGGAGATCGGACATGTCGGAAATTATCTATCGAGCCATCTATCTGCGTCAGAAACGAACCCTGTATTCCCAGCATTAGAGACACAGGATCAGTGGGAGAGTCAGGCAACTGGCATTATTTTAATAGGAAAAATCCACATCCTTCTCAGTTTCGGTTCCCTTTAAGCCTCGGCAATGCGATCTGCAAGGTCACGCTGGGACTTGCAGTTCCCGCTCTGGCCTGCGTTCAGGGGGGTGGCGCAGCGCTGCAGAAATTAGCAGCAGTATCAGCTGTTCTTCCCCCCCTCCTCCTGTTCCCTTCGCTTGTGAGCTCACAGAGGACATTTGAGGTGAAGTGCTGAGGAATCCCACGCTTTGCATCCCAGATCTCACCAGCAGCGCTCAGAACAAGCTGCTGAAATGAAACAAGTACATTTCTCTAAAGGGCAGTTTAAAATAGCCGAGCCTTGTAATTTGTACCCACAAATTAGGATCCGAGAGTTGCTGACGGCCCCCCAGGGTCAAGAAAATCACAAGGGCTCCGCTCTGTACGGCAACAAACCTGCTTTATCTCCCAAAAACACAAAGCAGAAATGAAAGGGAAAAAAACAATAATTAAAAAAAAAACAGATCTGCTCCACCCCATCACCCCAATCTGCTAATGCCCCTCTGATGGCCGAGCTGAGCCCCCCAGTGACGCTGCTTCCCCAGTAATAATATTATTATATCCGAGAGGCTCAGAAGAGACAGTTATCCTGAAGTGACACTGATATTCTGGGCTGCCTGGCGGCGTTTTTTTTTCTTTTTTTTTTTTTTTCTACTGTTCCAGCGTGTTGCTGGCGGATAATCTGCAGCAAAAGCAAGACAATAATTCGCTTAAAGGTGCAGCTTATTAATGCGCGGTCATTTGTATGAGGGGGATTTTATATATAGAGGAATATAGGCAAGATGATTTATATTATTATATAGAGAGCAGTGTATAGAGGGGACTATATGGGGTTATATAGAGAGCAGTGTATAGGGGGGACTATATTGTGTAATATGGAAAGCAGTGTATAGAGGGGACTATATTGGGTTATATAGAGAGCAGTGTATAGAGGGGACTATATTGGGTTATATAGAGAGCAGTGTATAGAGGGGACTATGTTGGGTTATATAGAGAGCAGAGTATAGAGGGGACTATATTGGGTTATATAGAGAGCAGTGTATAGAGGGGACTATATTGGGTTATATAGAGAGCAGTGTATAGAGGGGACTATATTCGGTTATATAGAGAGCAGTGTATAGAGGGGACTATATTGGGTTATATAGAGAGCAGTGTATAGAGGGGACTATATGGGGTTATATAGAGAGCAGTGTATAGAGGGGACTATATTGGGTTATGTAGAGAGCAGTGTATAGAGGGGACTATATGGGGTTATATAGAGAGCAGTGTATAGAGGGGACTATATGGGGTTATATAGAGAGCAGTGTATAGAGGGGGGCTATATTGGGTTATATAGAGAGCAGTGTATAGAGGGGACTATATTGGGTTATATAGAGAGCTGTGTATAGAGGGGACTATATTGGGTTATATAGAGAGCAGTGTATAGAGGGGACTATATTGGGTTATATAGAGAGCAGTGTATAGAGGGGGGCTATATTGGGTTATATAGAGAGCTGTGTATAGAGAGGGCTATATTGGGTTATATAGAGAGCAGTGTATAGAGGGGACTATATTGGGTTATATAGAGAGCAGTGTATAGAGGGGACTATATTGGGTTATATAGAGAGCAGTGTATAGAGGGGGCTATATTGGGTTATATAGAGAGCCGTGTATACATTGGACTATATTGGGTTATATAGAGAACAGTGTATAAAGGGGACTATATGGGGTTATATAGAGAGCAGTGTATAGAGGGGACTATATTGGGTTATATAGAAAGCTGTGTATAGAGGGGACTATATTGGGTTATGTAGAGAGCAGTGTATAGAGGGGACTATATTGGGTTATATAGAGAGCAGTGTATAGAGGGGACTATATTGGGTTATATAGAGAGCAGTGTATAGAGGGGACTATATTGGGTTATGTAAAGAGCAGTGTATAGAGGGGACTATATTGGGTTATACAGAGAGCAGTGTATAGAGAGGACTATATTGGGTTATATAGAGAGCAGTGTATAGAGGGGACTATATGGGGTTATATAGAGAGCAGTGTATAGAGGGGACTATATTGGGTTATATAGAGAGCAGTGTATAGAGGGGACTATATTGGGTTATATAGAGAGCAGTGTATAGAGGGGACTATGTTGGGTTATATAGAGAGCAGTGTATAGAGGGGACTATATTGGATTATGTAGAGAGCAGAGTATAGAGAGGAGTATTGGGTTATATAGAGAGCAGTGTATAGAGGGGACTATATGGGGTTATATAGAGAGCAGTGTATAGAGAGGACTATATTGGGTTATATAGAGAGCAGTGTATAGAGGGGGGCTATATTGGGTTATATAGAGAGCAGTGTATAGAGGGGACTATATTGGGTTATATAGAGAGCAGTGTATAGAGGGGACTATGTTGGGTTATATAGAGAGCAGTGTATAGAGGGGACTATATTGGGTTATATAGAGAGCAGTGTATAGAGGGGACTATATTGGGTTATATAGAGAGCAGTGTATAGAGGGGACTATATGGGATTATATAGAGAGTGGTGTATAGAGGGGACTATATTGGGTTATATAGAGAGCAGTGTATAGAGGGGACTATATGGGGTTATATAGAGAGCAGTGTATAGAGGGGACTATATTGGGTTATATAGAGAGCAGTGTATAGAGGGGACTATATTGGGTTATATAGAGAGCAGTGTATAGAGGGGACTATATTGGGTTATATAGAGAGCGGTGTATAGAGGAGACTATATTGGGTTATATAGAGAGCAGTGTATAGAGGGGACTATATTGGATTATGTAGAGAGCAGTGTATAGAGAGGAGTATTGGGTTATATAGAGAGCAGTGTATAGAGGGGACTATATTGGGTTATATAGAGAGCAGTGTATAGAGGGGACTATTTTGGGTTATATAGAGAGCAGTGTATAGAGTGGACTATATTGGGTTATATAGAGAGCAGTGTATAGAGGGGACTATATTGGGTTATATAGAGAGCGGTGTATAGAGGGGACTATATTGGGTTATATAGAGAGCAGTGTATAGAGGGGACTATATTGGGTTATATAGAGAGCAGTGTATAGAGGGGACTATATTGGGTTATATAGAGAGCAGTGTATAGAGGGGTCTATATTGGGTTATATAGAGAGCAGTGTATAGAGGGGACTATGTTGGGTTATATAGAGAGCAGAGTATAGAGGGGACTATATTGGGTTATATAGAGAGCAGTGTATAGAGGGGACTATATTGGGTTATATAGAGAGCAGTGTATAGAGGGGACTATATTGGGTTATATAGAGAGCAGTGTGTAGAGGGGACTATTTTGGGTTATATAGAGAGCAGTGTATAGAGGGGACTATATTGGGTTATATAGAGAGCAGTGTATAGAGAGGGACTATATTGGGTTATATAGAGAGCAGTGTATAGAGGGGACTATATTGGGTTATATAGAGAGCAGTGTATAGAGGGGACTATATTGGGTTATATAGAGAGCGTTGTATAAAGGGGACTATATTGGGTTATATAGAGAGCAGTGTATAGAGAGGGGACTATATTGGGTTATATAGAGAGCAGTATATAGAGGGGACTATATGGGGTTATATAGAGAGCAGTGTATAGAGGGGACTGTATTGGGTTATATAGAGAGCAGTGTATAGAGGGGAATATATTGGGTTATAAAGAGAGCAGTGTATAGAGGGGACTATATGGGGTTATATAGAGAGCAGTGTATAGAGGGGACTATATTGGGTTATGTAGAGAGCAGTGTATAGAGGGGACTATATTGGGTTATATAGAGAGCAGAGTATAGAGGGGACTATATGGGGTAATATAGAGAGCAGTGTATAGAGAGGGCTATATTGGGTTATATAGAGAGCGGTGTATAGAGGGGACTATATTGGGTTATATAGAGAGCGGTGTATAGAGGGGACTATATTGGGTTATATAGAGAGCGGTGTATAGAGGGGACTATATTGGGTTATATAGAGAGCGGTGTATAGAGGGGATTTTGTTGGGTTATATAGAGAGCAGTGTATAGAGGGGACTATATTGGGTTATGTAGAGAGCAGTGTATAGAGGGGACTATGTTGGGTTATATAGAGAGCAGTGTATAGAGGGGACTATATTGGGTTATATATAGAGAGCAGTGTATAGAGGGGACTATATGGGGTTATATAGAGAGCAGTGTATAGAGGGGACTATATGGGGTTATATAGAGAGCAGTGTATAGAGGGGACTGTATTGGGTTATATAGAGAGCAGTGTATAGAGGGGACTATATTGGGTTATGTAGAGAGCAGTGTATAGAGGGGACTATATTGGGTTATATAGAGAGCAGTGTATAGAGGGGACTATATTGGGTTATAAAGAGAGCAGTGTATAGAGGGGACTATATTGGGTTATATAGAGAGCAGTGTATAGAGGGGACTATATTGGGTTCTATAGAGAGCAGTGTATAGAGGGGACTATATGGGGTTATATAGAGAGCAGTGTATAGAGGGGACTATATGGGGTTATATAGAGAGCAGTGTATAGAGGGGACTATATTGGGTTATATAGAGAGCAGTGTATAGAGGGGACTATTTTGGGTTATAAAGAGAGCAGTGTATAGAGGGGACTATATGGGGTTATATAGAGAGCAGAGTATAGAGGGGACTATATTGGGTTATATAGAGAGCAGTGTATAGAGGGGACTATATGGGGTTATATAGAGAGCAGTGTATAGAGGGGACTGTATTGGGTTATATAGAGAGCAGTGTATAGAGGGGACTATATTGGAATATGTAGAGAGCAGTGTATAGAGGGGACTATATTGGGTTATATAGAGAGCAGTGTATAGAGGGGACTATATTGGGTTATATAGAGAGCAGTGTATAGAGGGGACTATATGGGGTTATATAGAGAGCAGTGTATAGAGGGGACTATATGGGGTTATATAGAGAGCAGTGTATAGAGGGGACTATATTGGGTTATATAGAGAGCAGTGTATAGAGAGGGCTATATTGGGTTATATATAGAGAGCAGTGTATAGAGGGGACTATATTGGGTTATATAGAGAGCGGTGTATAGAGGGGACTATGTTGGGTTATGTAGAGAGCGGTGTTTAGAGGGGACTATATTGGGTTATATAGAGAGCAGTGTATAGAGGGGACTATATTGGGTTATATAGAGAGCAGTGTATAGAGGGGACTATATGGGGTTATATAGAGAGCAGTGTATAGAGGGGACTTTATTGGGTTATATAGAGAGCAGTGTATAGAGGGGACTATATTGGGTTTTGTAGAGAGCAGTGTATAGAGGGGACTATATTGGGTTATATAAAGAGCAGTGTATAGAGGGGACTATATTGGGTTATATGGAGAGCAGTGTATAGAGAGGGCTATATTGGGTTATATATAGAGAGCAGTGTATGGAGGGGACTATATGGGGTTATATAGAGAGCAGTGTATAGAGGGGACTATATTGGATTATATAGAAAGCAGTGTATAGAGGGGACTATATTGGGTTATATAGAGAGCAGTGTATAGAGGGGACTATGTTGGGTTATGTAGAGAGAAGTGTATAGAGGGGACTATGTTGGGTTATATAGAGAGCAGTGTATAGAGGGGGCTATATTGGGTTATATAGAGAGCAGTGTATAGAGGGGACTATATTGGGTTATATATAGAGAGCAGTGTATATAGGGGACTATATTGGGTTATATAGAGAGCAGAGTATAGAGGGGACTATATTGGGTTATATAGAGAGCAGAGTATAGAGGGGACTATATTGGGTTATATAGAGAGCAGTGTATAGAGGGGACTATATTGTGTAATATGGAGAGCAGTGTATAGAGGGGACTATATTGGGTTATATAGAGAGCAGTGTATAGAGGGGACTGTATTGGGTTATATAGAGAGCAGTGTATAGAGGGGACTATATTGGGTTATATAGAGAGCAGTGTATAGAGGGGACTATATTGGGTTATATAGAGAGCAGTGTATAGAGGGGACTATATTGGGTTATATAGAGAGCAGTGTATAGAGGGGACTATATTGGGTTATATAGAGAGCAGTGTATAGAGGGGACTATATTGGGTTATATAGAGAGCAGTGTATAGAGGGGACTATGTTGGATTATGTAGAGAGCAGTGTATAGACGGGACTATATTGTGTTTTATAGAGAGCAGTGTATAGAGGTAACTATATTGGGTTATATAGAGAGCAGTGTATAGAGGGGACTATATTGGGTTATATAGAGAGCAGTGTATAGAGGGGACTATGTTGGGTTATATAGAGAGCGGTGTATAGAGGGGACTATGTTGGGTTATGTAGAGAGCAGTGTATAGAGGGGACTATGTTGGGTTATATAGAGAGCAGTGTATAGAGGGGACTATATTGGG
This sequence comes from Hyperolius riggenbachi, assembly GCF_040937935.1. Classification (NCBI taxonomy): domain Eukaryota; kingdom Metazoa; phylum Chordata; class Amphibia; order Anura; family Hyperoliidae; genus Hyperolius; species Hyperolius riggenbachi. The sequence continues at coordinate 283,991,679 of NC_090654.1, forward strand.
TTATGTAGAGAGCAGTGTATAGAGGGGACTATATTGGGTTATATAGAGAGCAGTGTATAGAGGGGACTATATTGGGTTATATAGAGAGCAGTGTATATAGGGGACTATATTGGGTTATATAGAGAGCAGTGTATAGAGGGGACTATATTGGATTATATAGAGAGCAGTGTATAGAGGGGACTATATTGGGTTATATAGAGAGCAGTGTATAGAGGGGACTATATTGGGTTATATAGAGAGCAGTGTATAGAGGGGACTATATTGGGTTATATAGAGAGCAGTGTATAGAGGGGACTATGTTCGGTTATTTAGAGAGCAGTGTATAGAGAGGGGACTATATTGGGTTATATAGAGAGCAGTGTATAGAGGGGACTATATTGGGTTATATAGAGAGCAGTGTATATAGGGGACTATATTGGGTTATATAGAGAGCAGTGTATAGAGGGGACTATATTGGATTATATAGAGAGCAGTGTATAGAGGGGACTATATTGGGTTATATAGAGAGCGGTGTATAGAGGGGACTATGTTGGGTTATATAGAGAGCAGTGTATAGAGGGGACTCTATTGGGTTATATAGAGAGCAGTGTATAGAGGGGACTATATTGGGTTATATAGAGAGCAGTGTATAGAGGGGACTATATTGGGTTATATAGAGAGCAGTGTATAGAGGGGACTATATTGTGTTATATAGAGAGCAGTGTATAGAGGGGACTATGTTGGGTTATATAGAGAGCAGTGTATAGAGGGGACTATATTGGGTTTTATAGAGAGCAGTGTATAGAGGGGACTATATTGTGTTATATAGAGAGCAGTGTATAGAGGGGACTATGTTGGGTTATATAGAGAGCAGTGTATAGAGGGGACTATATTGGGTTTTATAGAGAGCAGTGTATAGAGAGGGACTATATTGGGTTATATAGAGAGCAGTGTATAGAGGGGACTATATTGGGTTATATAGAGAGCAGTGTATAGAGGGGACAATATTGGGTTATATAGAGAGCGTTGTATAAAGGGGACTATATTGGGTTATATAGAGAGCAGTGTATAGAGAGGGGACTATATTGGGTTATATAGAGAGCAGTGTATAGAGGGGACTATATTGGGTTATATAGAGAGCAGTGTATAGAGGGGACTATATTGGGTTATATAGAGAGCAGTGTATAGAGGGGACTATATCGTGTTATATAGAGAGCAGTGTATAGAGAGGGCTATATTGGGTTATGTAGAGAGCAGTGTATAGAGGGGGGCTATATTGGGTTATATAGAGAGCAGTGTACAGAGAGGACTATATTGGGTTATATAGAGAGCGGTGTATAGAGGGGACTATGTTGGGTTATGTAGAGAGCAGTGTATAGAGGGGACTATATTGGGTTATATAGAGAGCAGTGTATAGAGGGGACTATATTGGGTTATATAGAGAGCAGTGTATAGAGGGGACTATATTGGGTTATATAGAGAGCAGTGTATAGAGGGGACTATATTGGGTTATAAAGAGAGCAGTGTATAGAGGGGACTATATTGGGTTATATAGAGAGCAGTGTATAGGGGGGGACTATATTGTGTAATATGGAGAGCAGTGTATAGAGGGGACTATATTGGGTTATATAGAGAGCAGTGTATAGAGGGGACTATATTGGGTTATATAGAGAGCAGAGTATAGAGGGGACTATATTGTGTAATATGGAGAGCAGTGTATAGAGGGGACTATATTGGGTTATATAGAGAGCAGTGTATAGAGGGGACTATATTGGGTTATATAGAGAGCAGTGTATAGAGGGGACTATATTGGGTTATATAGAGAGCAGTGTATAGAGGGGACTATATTGGGTTTTATGGAGAGCAGTGTATAGAGGGGACTATATTGGGTTATATAGAGAGCAGTGTATAGAGAGGGACTATATTGTATTATATAGAGAGCAGTGTATAGAGGGGACTATATTGGGTTATATAGAGAGCAGTGTATAGAGGGGACAATATTGGGTTATATAGAGAGCGTTGTATAAAGGGGACTATATTGGGTTATATAGAGAGCAGTGTATAGAGAGGGGACTATATTGGGAGAGCAGTGTATAGAGGGGACTATATTGGGTTATATAGAGAGCAGTGTATAGAGGGGACTATATTGGGTTATATAGAGAGCAGTGTATAGAGGGGACTATATTGGGTTATATAGAGAGCAGTGTATAGAGGGGACTATATTGGGTTATATAGAGAGCAGTGTATAGAGAGGGCTATATTGGGTTATGTAGAGAGCAGTGTATAGAGGGGGGCTATATTGGGTTATATAGAGAGCAGTGTACAGAGAGGACTATATTGGGTTATATAGAGAGCGGTGTATAGAGGGGACTATATTGGGTTTTATAGAGAGCAGTGTATAGAGGGGACTATATTGGGTTATATAGAGAGCAGTGTATAGAGAGGGACTATATTGGGTTATATAGAGAGCAGTGTATAGAGGGGACTATATTGGGTTATATAGAGAGCAGTGTATAGAGGGGACTATATTGGGTTATATAGAGAGCAGTGTATAGAGGGGACTATATTGTGTTATATAGAGAGCAGTGTATAGAGAGGGCTATATTGGGTTATGTAGAGAGCAGTGTATAGAGGGGGGCTATATTGGGTTATATAGAGAGCAGTGTACAGAGAGGACTATATTGGGTTATATAGAGAGCGGTGTATAGAGGGGACTATGTTGGGTTATGTAGAGAGCAGTGTATAGAGGGGACTATATTGGGTTATATAGAGAGCAGTGTATAGAGGGGACTATATTGGGTTATATAGAGAGCAGTGTATAGAGGGGACTATATTGGGTTATATAGAGAGCAGTGTATAGAGGGGACTATATTGGGTTATAAAGAGAGCAGTGTATAGAGGGGACTATATTGGGTTATATTAGAGAGCAGTGTATAGGGGGGGGACTATATTGTGTAATATGGAGAGCAGTGTATAGAGGGGACTATATTGGGTTATATAGAGAGCAGTGTATAGATGGGACTATATTGGGTTATATAGAGAGCAGAGTATAGAGGGGACTATATTGTGTAATATGGAAAGCAGTGTATAGAGGGGACTATATTGGGTTATATAGAGAGCAGTGTATAGAGGGGACTATATTGGGTTATATAGAGAGCAGTGTATAGGGGGGACTATATTGGGTTATATAGAGAGCAGTGTATAGAGGGGACTATATTGGGTTATATAGAGAGCAGTGTATAGAGGGGACAATATTGGGTTATATAGAGAGCGTTGTATAAAGGGGACTATATTGGGTTATATAGAGAGCAGTGTATAGAGAGGGGACTATATTGGGTTATATAGAGAGCAGTGTATAGAGGGGACTATATTGGGTTATATAGAGAGCAGTGTATAGAGGGGACTATATTGGGTTATATAGAGAGCAGTGTATAGAGGGGACTATATTGGGTTATATAGAGAGCAGTGTATAGAGGGGACTATATTGGGTTATATAGAGAGCAGTGTATAGAGAGGGCTATATTGGGTTATGTAGAGAGCAGTGTATAGAGGGGGGGCTATATTGGGTTATATAGAGAGCAGTGTACAGAGAGGACTATATTGGGTTATATAGAGAGCGGTGTATAGAGGGGACTATGTTGGGTTATGTAGAGAGCAGTGTATAGAGGGGACTATATTGGGTTATATAGAGAGCAGTGTATAGAGGGGACTATATTGGGTTATATAAAGAGCAGTGTATAGAGGGGACTATATTGGGTTATATAGAGAGCAGTGTATAGAGGTCACTATATGGGGTTATACAGGTCCAAAATTAGCATATTGTGATAAAGTTCATTATTTTCTGTAATGTACTGATAAACATTAGACTTTCATATATTTTAGATTCATTGTACACAACTAAAGTAGTTCAAGCCTTTTATTGTTTTAATATTGATGATTTTGGCATACAGCTCATGAAAACTTAAAATTCCTATCTCAAAAAATTAGCATATTTAATTCGACCAATAAAAGAAAAGTGTTTTTAAAACAAAAAAAGTCAACCTTCAAATAATTATGTTCAGTTCTGCACTCAATACTTGGTCGGTCGGGAATCCTTTTGCAGAAATGACTGTTCCAATGCGGCGTGGCATGGAGGCAATCAGCCTGTGGCACTGCTCAGGTGTTATGGAGGCACAGAATGCTTCGATAGCGGCCTTAAGCTCATCCAGAGTGTTGGGTCTTGCGTCTCTCAACTTTCTCTTCACAATAACCCACAGATTCTCTATGGGGTTCAGGTCAGGAGAGTTGGCAGGCCAATTGAGCACAGTAATACCATGGTCAGTAAACCATTTACCAGTGGTTTTGGCACTGTGAGCAGGTGCCAGCTCGTGCTGAAAAATGAAATCTTTATCTCCATAAAGCTTTTCAGCAGATGGAAGCATGAAGTGCTACAAAATCTCCTGATAGCTAGCTGTATTGACCCTGCCCTTGATAAAACACAGTGGACCAACACCAGCAGCTGACATGGCACCCCAGACCATCACTGACTGTGGGTACTTGACACTGGACTTCAGGCATTTTGGCATTTGCCTCTCCCCAGTCTTCCTCCAGACTCTGGCACCTTGATTTCCGAATGACATGCAGAAGTTGATTTCATCCGCAAAAAGTACTTTGGACCACTGAGCAACAGTCCAGTGCTGCTTCTCTGTAGCTCAGGTCAGGCGCTTCTGCCGCTGTTTCTGGTTCAAAAGTGGCTTGACCTGGGGAATGCGGCACCTGTAGCCCATTTCCTGCACACGCCTGTACACGGTGGCTTTGGATGTTTCTACTCCAGACTCAGTCCACTGCGTCCGCAGGTCCCCCAAGGTCTGGAATCGGTCCCTCTCCACAATTTTCCTCAGGGTCCGGTTACCTCTTCTCGTTGTGCAGCGTTTTCTGCCACACTTTTTCCTTCCCACAGACTTCCCACTGAGGTGCCTTGATACAGCACTCTGGGAACCGCCTATTCGTTCAGAAATTTCTTTCTGTGTCTTACCCTCTAGCTTGAGGGTGTCGATGATGGCCTTTTGGACAGCAGTCAGGTCGGCAGTTTTACCCATGATTGTGGTTTTGAGTAATGAACCAGGCTGGGAGTTTTTAAAAGCCTCAGGAATCTTTTGCAGGTGTTTAGAGTTAATTAGTTGATTCAGATGAATAGGTTAATAGCTCGTTTAGAGAACCTTTTCATGATATGCTAATTTTTTGAGATAGGAAATTTGGGTTTTCATGAGCTGTATGCCAAAATCACCAATATTAAAACAATAAAAGGCTTGAACTACTTCAGTTGTGTGTAATGAATCTAAAATATATGAAAGTCTAATGTTTATCAGTACATTACAGAAAATAATGAACTTTATCACAATATGCCAATTTTTTGAGAAGGACCTGTATAGAGAGCGTTGTTCAGAGTTACTATATACAGTATAAGATCCCAACCAAAAAGATAGATAGACCCCTTTCTCAATTAGAAGCTACTTCCTATCTTTCATTGTTTATTTCCTTGTTCTGTGTGTATTACCATTCGATTCATTTTCAATTGATATCCAATTGGAGATATAATTGAAAGTCGCATACATGCTATTTTTCTACATCCGATTGATGTCAGGATCTGAAGGGAAGATTGCATGGTGTGTACCAGGCTTAATATGAAAATGGAAAGGGATGGGGTGGAATTTGGGCTTTAAAGGACAAGTGAAGTAAGAGGTATACGGAGGCTGCCATATTTATTTCGTTTTCAGCAACACCAGTTGCCTGGCAGCCCTGCTGATCCTCAGCCTCTAATACTTTTAGCCATAGCCCCTGAACAAGCATGCAGCAGATCAGCTGTTTCTGACATTATTGTCAGATCTGACAAGACTAGCTGCATGCTTGTTACAGGTGTTATTCAGACACTACTGCAGCTAAATAGATCAGCAGGGCTGCCCGGCAACTGGTATTGTATAACAGGAAATAAATATGGTAGCCTCCATATTACTCTCACTTCAGTTGTCCTTTAAGTTTTCCCTTCGCAGCTCTTACAAACGATCGCCGTTGACATTGCGATACTTCAGAGCAGTGATCAGCCTGTGTCCATGTCTATGTTCCGCTGTCTCCAGGCAGAACTCTGCGGTACGTTTTGCTCGCAGTCACAACACAATCGTCTCTTGAGAAGTGTTGTTCAGTCAAATGCGACGTCTCTTTTCTAATAAGCACTTTGATGGCAAACACGGTGTACCGAGTCCCGGCTGTGCTCGTAGCCGCCCTCCCTCTCTCGCTCACAAACCCCATTAGCTTTTAATGAAGCGTCTCTCTGTTCAGCCCGTCGGCTAGCGGCTCAGAACGTCCGCGCGAGAGTAATTTCCTGTAATACAGATAAGTCAGGCTTTTATTAGTAAATATTAACCTTCGCTTCCTCCTGCTCAAATTGACACAAGCGGTTAAACACCAAGGAAGCGGCTTCCGTCCTCATTACAAATAGTTTTACTTTTCCTCTCAACTCTTAATTTTTGTTTGAGACGCTTTTTTATTTTTTTTTATTTTTTTTCGTGAAGCGAATCTGAAGTCAGCTGAGGGAAGCAGAGCAGTGTGTAGCATAGTCACCATAGTCACAATGAGCTACATTCGCTACACAGGGGTAGTCAGAATAGTGTTCTTTAAGGACAACTGAAGAGAGAAGAATATGGAGGCTGCCATATTTATTTCCTTTTAAACAATACCGGTTGCCCCGCAGCCCTGCTGAACTATTTGGCTGCAGTGGTATCTGAATCACACCAGAAACAAGCATGCAGCTAATCTTGTCAGATCTGACAATAATGTCAGAAACGCCTGATCTGCTGCATGCTTGTTCAGGGGCTATGGCTAATAGTATTAGAGGCAGAGGGTCAGCAGGGCTGCCAAGTAACTGGTATTGCTTAAAAGGAAATAAATATGGCAGCCTCCATACACCTCTCCCTTTAGTTGTCCTTTTGAGTCTTATGCACGATAATTACAGAGTAATGTAATATGGTAATAATAGCAATACAGTATAATGTCGTTATAATAAACTCGGGGATAGTAAACATTGGGCCAATCCCCATTATAAGTTTATAACGCTTGGTATAGTAAACCTGGTTATAATAAAACTTCTGTTATAGTAAACATGTTTTTTGGCCCCTACATGACGCTGACTTTGGATATAGTAAACGGTGGGCGGAGCTTGCACCATATGTCAGTGGGCGGAGCATACACCATATGTCAGTGGGCGGTGCATGCGCCATGTAGGTGGGCAGTGCATGCGTCATATATCAGTGGGTTGTGCACGCGTCCTATGTCAGTGGGCGGGGCTTGCATCATATGTCAGTGGGCGGTGCATGCATCATATGTCAGTGGGCGGTGCCTGCATCATATGTCAGTGGGCGGTGCATGCATCATATGTCAGTGGGCGGTGCATGCGTCATATGTCAGTGTGAAACCCATGGTCGGAGGCTCTCTACAGGCTGGTTGCAGGTGAGTTGATGCCTGATAACATTTGTAAGATAAGAAGAATGGCACCAGCGCTGGATATACAGTGTTGTACAAATAGGCAGCCGGAGGAAAATGAGGAATAATGTGAACATAAACAAAAGAGGATGGAGCGTTACAACATCAGCAAGCATATGTGAAATAAATACTTATTATTGCATGCTGTACTAGAGTTCAGGTCTGGTTTAAATGCCTCCAGGGTTGGAGCTGTCTTGATTGGGTGTGGCATGGTGTTCAAAAAAGTAGGAGCAGCATGACAGAAGGCTCTGGCTCCAAAGGTTTTTAGTTGGACTCTGGGGGTGGTCAGGTTATTAGATCCTTTCAAAATGAGGTTGTGGGAAATGTGACGCAGTTGCAACAAATCCTTCAGGTAACCGGGCCCTAGGTGGTGTAGGGATTCTCAAATGTAATGTGTAGCCAGTGGAGTGAGCAGAGGATTGTAGTTATGTGGCAATAATAGGGTTGGTTTGTTATGCCAGCCTATGTGGTATAACGGTTACTAACAGCCCCTCTGGTACACCTGTTACTATCAGCCCCTCTGGTATACCTGTTACTATCAGCCCCTCTGGTACACCTGTTACTATCAGCCCCTTAAGTACACCTGTTACTATCAGCCCCTCAGGTACACCTGTTACTATCAGGCCCTCTGGTACACCTGTTACTATCAGCCCCTCTGGTACACCTGTTACTATCAGCCTCTCTGGTACACCAGTTACTATCAGCCCCTGTGGTACACCTGTTACTATCAGCCTCTCTGGTACACCTGTTACTATCAGCCCCTCAGGTACACCTGTTACTATCAGCCCCTCTGGTATACCTGTTACTATCAGCCCCTCTGGTATACCTGTTACTATCAGCACCTCTGGTATACCTGTTACTATCAGCCCCTCAGGTACACCTGTTACTATCAGCCCCTCTGGTATACCTGTTACTATCAGCACCTCTGGTATACCTGTTACTATCAGCCCCTCTGGTATACCTGTTACTAGCAGCCCCTCAGGTACACCTGTTACTATCAGCCCCTCTGGTATACCTGTTACTATCAGCCTCTCTGGTACACCTGTTACTATCAGCCCCTCAGGTACACCTGTTACTATCAGCCCCTCTGGTATACCTGTTACTATCAGCCCCTTAAGTACACCTGTTACTGGTATACCTGTTACTATTAGCCCCTCTGGTACCCCTGTTTCTACCAGCCCCTCTGGTACACCTGTTACTATCAGCCTCTCTGGTACACCTGTTACTATTAGCCCCTCTGGTACACCTGTTACTATCAGCCCCTCAGGTACACCTGTTACTATCAGCCTCGTTGGTACACCTGTTACTATCAGCCCCTCAGGTACACCTGTTACTATCAGCCTCTCTGGTACACCTGTTACTATCAGCCCCTCTGGTACACCTGTTACTATCAGCCTCTCTGGTACATCTGTTACTAATAGTCCCTCTGGTACACTTGTTACTATCAGCCTCTCTGGTATACCTGTTAGTATCAGCCTCTCTGGTACACCTGTTACTATCAGCCCCTCTGGTACATCTGTTACTATTAGTCCCTCTGGTATACCTGTTACTATCAGTCTCTCTGGTACCCTGTTACTATCAGCCATTCTGGTACACCTGTTACTATCAGCCTCTCTGGTACACCTGTTACTATCAGCCCCTCTGGTACATCTGTTACTATTAGTCCCTCTGGTATACCTGTTACTATCAGTCTCTCTTGTACCCTGTTACTATCAGCCCCTCTGGTATACCTGTTACTATCAACCCCTCAGGTACACCTGTTACTATTAGCCCCTCTGGTACACCTGTTACTATCAGCCCCTCTGGTACACCTGTTACTATCAAACCCTCAGGTACACCTGTTACTATCAGCCTCTCTGGTACACCTGTTACTATCTGCCTCTCTGGTACACCTGTTACTATCAGCCCCTCTGGTACACCTGTTACTATCAAACCCTCAGGTACACTTGTTACTATCAGCCCCTCTGGTACACCTGTTACTATCTGCCTCTCTGGTACACCTGTTACTATCAAACCCTCAGGTACACCTGTTACTATCAGCCTCTCTGGTACACCTGTTACTATCAGCCCCTCAGGTACACCTGTTACTATCAGCCCCTCAGGTACACCTCTTACTATCAGCCCCTCAGGTACACCTGTTACTATTAGCCTCTCTGGTACACCTGTTACTATCAACCCCTCTTGTACACCTGTTACTATCAGCCCCTGTGGTACACCTTTTTCTATCAACCCCTCTGGTACACATGCTACTAGCAGCCCCTCTGGTATACCTGTTACTACCAGCCCCTCTGGTACACCTTTATCCCTGACCTGTCTGGTGTGTTCTTTGGACTTCATGGTGTTGTTGCTCCCAATATTCTCTTAGACAACCTCTGAAGCCGTCACAGAACAGGCCGTAAATTGAGCAGAGCCAATAAAACATTCAAATAAATGTTTAAATACAAAATAAAACCAATGGAGTAACTTAAAAAGGTAATTTTTAGGAATAGGAGGATAAATACAATTGTTTATCTCATCGGTTTAATCTCACTTTAGGTTCACGTTAAGGGTTGTTTTCCACTAAAAATTACAATTGCGATCGCATCATCGCACTGCAATCACAATTGTCATCCCTAGTGCACCAACCGCACGTAATGACGGCGTGATTCAACAAATGTCAACGAGTGTTGCAAACTTTATTGTAAACGCACATAAAAATGAAGCAGGGCCAATGTTCGCGATCAGGTAAAAATCACTTGACACTTGCATTGCACTACTGGAAGCACAGTTTCCATCAGTGCAGCACTACCTGGCGTTTTGCAATCTGCAAGCCATCGGAATTTGATGATGCTGTGAAGTGACAGGACTGCAAGCCAGGATTTACACATAAGATGCTGCGTGTGATAGCAACTAGGCGTGGTCAATGAGATCAGTTTGAGTTGATGCAAATGATATGTATATATTTATGCAGATATAAGCAGTCTGGAATTGGATGAATCTAAATCATCAGCTACAGCATCCTGAAATTATTCGCATCTCGTCGATCTTCTCTGCTGGAGAATATTGGAGATTTTCTGGACAATGTTAAGCACCTCGCCAGATGTAGTCTACTTGTTTTGAGAAACTCTCGAAGTTAATTAGGCTCTCGGTTTGACTCTGTATATCGCGAGGATTAATGGTATTCTCTCAGCTTGATTACTGCGTTTAATAAACGTGCCTATCCAACATTAGTGCAGGTGTTAAGTCTCTAGCCTGGTGCCGGTAATTACTGCCACAGCAAGGCTGGAAGCTTCACCACTGTCTCATAGCAACGGTACTCTTAACAAAGGGTACAGACAGTACTGTTGCTAAGGCTGCAGTTTACTGACAGGAACAACAGCGAAGTGTACCAGGGTATGATATTAATAGGTATAGCACAGACCTGATAGTAACCGATGGGCTAGAGGGAATGTAGCAACAGGCTTACTCATGGTGGTGTTAATAGCAAGTGATGGTCAAGTAGATGCAAATAACTGAGTAGATGCAAATGTATGCACATTTTTATGCAAATATATGCAGGTTGAAAATGAAGCAATCAAATCCTGTAGAGGTAAAATTCGATTGGTTCATTTTCAAGATGCATAAATTTGCATTACAAATTTGCATACATTTGCATCACATCGAAGTTACTTGCAACTACTTGACCATCACTATTACTAACTAGTGTAGCTGATTTGTGGAAAGTGACAGATCTACCAGAGGAGGGGGCACAACAGGTGTACAAGAAGGCGGGGCTGTGAAGTCGGTACAAAAATACTCAGACTCCTCAGTTTATGAGACCACTGACTCCGACTCCAGGTACCCAAAATTACTCCGACTCCTCAACTCCAACTCCTTAGTGTAATACATACCAGGGCTGTGGAGTCGGTACAAAAATCATCCGACTCCTCAGTTTATGAAACCTCCAACTCCTGGTATCTAAAAATTGCTCCGATTCCACAGCCCTACAAGAAGAGGTGACAGTAACAGGAGGACTAGGGGGAGTAACTTGTACAAGAAGGGGAAAAAGTAACAGGAGGGGGGGCAGTAATAGGCATACAAAAAGGGGAGAAGGTATGAGTACCCCCAAGGTGGGGGTAGCAAATGGTGTACCGGGGGGAGTGACAGGTGTACTGGGGGTGGGGTGGGGGGGGGAGAAAGTAACAGCTGCACCAGAGGGGAGACGATAACAGCTGCACCAGAGGGGGTCACAGTAACAGGTATACTGGGGAAAGTGGGGGACAGTAACACAGTAACAGCTGCACCAGAGGGGGAGACCATATCAGCTGCACCAGAGGGGGAGGCAGTAGCAGTTTCACCAGAGGGGAAAAACAGATGTTTCAAACAGAATGCAGTAACAGATCAGGGCTACGAAAGTGGACGTATGAAATCTGGTGTACCAGTGAATGTGACAGAAAATAGTGGGGGACGATAGTAGCAGGTGTACCAGAGAGGCTGATAGCAACAGGTGTACCAGAGGGGCTGGTAGTAACAGGTATACCAGAGGGGCTGCTAGTAGCAGGTGTACCAGAGGGGCTGCTAGTAGCAGGTGTACCAGAGGGGTTGATAGAAAAAGGTGTACCACAGGGGCTGATAGTAACAGGTGTACCTGAGGGGCTGATAGTAAGAGGTGTACCAGAGGGGCTGATAGTAACAGGTGTACCTGAGGGGTTGATAGTAACAGGTGTACCTGAGGGGCTGATAGTAAGAGGTGTACCTGAGGGGCTGATAGTAACAGGTGTACCTGAGGGGCTGATAGTAACAGGTGTACCTGAGGGGCTGATAGTAAGAGGTTTACCTGAGGGGCTGATAGTAACAGGTGTACCTGAGGGGCTGATAGTAACAGGTGTACCAGAGGGGCTGATAGTAACAGGTGTACCTGAGGGGTTGATAGTAACAGGTGTACCAGAGGGGCTGATAGTAACAGGTATACCAGAGAGGCTGATAGTAACAGGTATACCAGAGGGGCTGATAGTAACAGGTGTACTAGAATGGCTGATAGTAACAGGGTACAAGAGAGACTGATAGTAACAGGTGTACCAGAGGGGCTGATAGTAACAGGTGCACCAGAGGGGCTGATAGTAACAGGTATACCAGAGAGGCTGATAGTAACAGGTGTACCAGAGAGGCTGATAGTAACAGGTGTACCAGAATGGCTGATAGTAACAGGTGTACCTGAGGGACTGATAGTAACAGGTGTACCAGAATGGCTGATAGTAACAGGGTACCAGAGGGACTAATAGTAACAGATGTACCAGAGAGGCTGATACTAACAGGTATACCAGAGAGGCTGATAGTAACAAGTGTACCAGTTGGGCTGATAGTAACAGGTGTACCTGAGGGGCTAATAGCAACAGGTGTACCAGAGGGGCTGATAGTAACAGGTGTACCAGAGAGGCTGATAGTAACAGATGTACCAGAGGGGCTAATAGTAACAGGTATACCAGAGGGACTAATAGTAAAAGATGTACCAGAGAGGCTGATAGTAACAGGTAGACCAGAGGGGCTGATAGTAGCAGGTGTACCAGAGGGGCTGATAGTAACAGGTGTACCTGAGGGGCTGATAGTAACAGGTGTACCTGAGAGGCTGATAGTAACAGGTGTACCTGAGAGGCTGATAGTAACAGGTGTACCTGAGAGGCTGATAGTAACAGGTGTACCAGAGAGGCTGATAGTAACAGATGTACCAGAGGGGCTAATAGTAACAGGTATACCAGAGGGACTAATAGTAAAAGATGTACCAGAGAGGCTGATACTAACAGGTAGACCAGAGGGGCTGATAGTAGCAGGTGTACCAGAGGGGCTGATAGTAACAGGTGTACCTGAGGGGCTGATAGTAACAGGTGTACCTGAGAGGCTGATAGTAACAGGTGTACCTGAGAGGCTGATAGTAACAAGTGTACCAGAGGGGCTGATAGTATTTTCTTGCTTACTGGGGGCTTAAAGGAGTTGTCAGCCATATAGTGCTGCCCCCTGATAAACTTACCTGGGGCTTCCTCCAGCCCCTTGCAGCCGACATGTCCCTCGCCGCATCTCCGCTTGCAGCCGCCGGTGCAAAGGCCGACCTCCTCGAGTGTGCCGCTTTCAATCAAGCCCACATTGTCTGCAGTGTACTGCACAGGAGTAGTAGTTCTGGGGACCCCGGACCAGCAGCTGCGAGCTGAGATGTGGCGTGGGACATGTAGGCTGCCAGGGGCTGGAGGAAGCCCCCGGTAAGTACATCAGGGGGCATCACTTTATGGCGGACGCCTTTAAAAGGTAGTTTATTGATAAGGTGTAAAAATATCCCCTAGGATAAGGGTCAGTGTATCTCTATACTGAGGATACCAGGCCTTATAGTCATGTGGTCTCTGTGACAATCAGCGCATTATTTGGGGAATGTGTCGCTGCCTCTTAGCACCTTTTCTGAGCAAATTTACCGTATGTTATTGTGCTGACAGATGTCTGTTCTTTGTAAGCCCCAATACCGCTACACAGTCCTTTCTGACTTACCTTTTTATATTTTAAAGTAGAAGCAGTAAAGTATTGTACCGTGTTAGTCATCAGTAAAAGCAAGAAGTTTTGAATCAGGATGATACCATTTATTGGCTAACTTAGAGATGGATAAACAGTGAGCTTTCGACTTATAAAAAGCCTTCGTCGGACTGGTTCCTGACCAGAACTGAAAAACACAGCTTATATACACTGACATACAGAGGAGAAACATTCTTTAGCAAACATAAATGTAATTAGATGCCTCAACTGTTACTGAGGAGGCTTTCCCAGGCATCCTATCTAAATTGATAAGATCAATAGAATCCTCAACATGACATAAAGCAGACTCTGGTGATGGGGAGACATCGTAAATTCCGAATTCAAATGGTAACTGGCCTGAATCCGAGGTGAGAGTGATATGGGGGCTGCCATATACTGTTGCCTGGCAGCCCTGCTGATCTATTTATATAGGAGAGAACAGAGGCGCCAAAAGGATAAAAGGAGTTAGCCAAAAAATTTTGGTAATTAGAGGAGGCAGTGGTGAACTTACCTCCTCCAAGCAGACACAACACGACTGTACATTCAGTCTATTTATTAACGAACTCCAGATAAAACAAAGCAACGCGTTTCACGGGTCAGCGCCCGCTTCCTCAGGCAATAGAAAAAGTTACAGCATTTAGCAAAACAAACAACACTCGGTGCCTCTGACAGAGTACAGTCGTGTTGTGTCTGCTTGGAGGAGGTAAGTCCACCACTACCTCCTCTAATTACCAAACATTTTTGGCTTTTAAGCTCCTTTAAAACCCCTTTTATCCTTTTGGCGCCTCTGTTCTCTCCTATATAATATTGTATCCACCCTGGGTGGAGGGTTGCGACCCTTTCTACTATCTACAGAGAGTGACTTCTTATTCCTGAGTGGGGTCAGGATAATCTCCCCACCTGCTTTTACAGTGGTTGCCTATTGGTGACCCATGTTTGTGAAGCACCAGAAGCAAACAAACAAACACAGAACATTTATATCGTGCTTTTCTCCTGGTGGATTTAAAGCGCCAGAGCTGCAGCCACTAGGACGCGCTCTATAGGCAGTAGCAGTGTTAGAGAGTCTTGCCCAAGGTCTCCTACTGAATAGGTGCTGGCTTACTGAACAGGCAGAGCCAAGATTTGAACCCTGGTCTCCTGTGTCAGAGGCAGAGCCCTTAACCATTACACTTTCCTGCCACTACTAGCATGCAGCTAATCTTGTCAGTTCTGACAATGTCAGAAACACATGATCTGCTGCATGCTTGTTCAGGGGCTACAGATAGAAGTATTAGAGGCAAAGGATCAGCACGATAGCCAGGCAACTGGTATTGCTTAAAAAGAAATAAACATGGCAGCCTCTATATAACTCTTACCGCGGGTTCACTTCAACTCCTGCCAGTAGCTCCCTGTCCTGGGTACGTAGCTCCTGCCAGTAGCTCCCTGTCCTGGGTACGTAGCTCCTGCCAGTAGCTTCCTGTCCTGGGCATGTAGCTCCTGCCAGTAGCTCCCTGTCCTGGGTACGTAGCTCCTGCCAGTAGCTCCCTGTCCTGGGCTACGTAGCTCCTGCCAGTAGCTCCCTGTCCTGGGTACGTAGCTCCTGCCAGTAGCTCCCTGTCCTGGGTACGTAGCTCCTGCCAGTAGCTCCCTGTCCTGGGTACGTAGCTCCTAGCAGTAGCTCCCTGTCCTGGGTACGTAGCTCCTGCCAGTAGCTCCCTGTCCTGGGTACGTAGCTCCTGCCAGTAGCTCCCTGTCCTGGGTACGTAGCTCCTGCCAGTAGCTCCCTGTCCTGGGTACGTAGCTCCTACCAGTAGCTCCCTGTCCTGAGTACGTAGCTCCTGCCAGTAGCTCCCTGTCCTGGGTACGTAACTCCTGCCAGTAGCTCCCTGTCCTGGGTACGTAGCTCCTGCCAGTAGCTCCCTGTCCTGGGTACGTAGCTCCTGCCAGTAGCTCCCTGTCCTGGGTACGTAGCTCCTGCCAGTAGCTCCCTGTCCTGGGTACGTAGCTCCTGCCAGTAGCTCCCTGTCCTGGGTACTTAGCTCCTGCCAGTAGCTCCCTGTCCTGGGTACGTAGCTCCTGCCAGTAGCTCCCTGTCCTGGGTACGTAGCTCCTACCAGTAGCTCCCTGTCCTGAGTACGTAGCTCCTGCCAGTAGCTCCCTGTCCTGGGTACGTAACTCCTGCCAGTAGCTCCCTGTCCTGGGTACGTAGCTCCTTCCAGTAGCTCCCTGTCCTGGGTACATAGCTCCTGCCAGTAGCTCCCTGTCCTGGGCACGTAGCTCCTGCCAGTTGCTCCCTGTCCTGGGTACGTACCTCCTGCCAGTAGCTCCCTGTCCTGGGTCCGTAGCTCCTGCCAGTAGCTTCCTGTCCTGGGTACGTAGCTCCTGCCAGTAGCTCCCTGTCCTGGGTACGTAGCTCCTGCCAGTACCTCCCTTTCCTGGGTACGTAGCTCCTGCCAGTAGCTCCCTGTCCTGGGTACGTAGCTCCTGCCAGTAGCTCCCTGTCCTGGGTACGTAGCTCCTGCCAGTAGCTCCCTGTCCTGGGTACGTAGCTCCTGCCAGTGGCACCCTGTCCTGGGTCCGTAGCTCCTGCCAGTAGCTCCCTGTCCTGGGTATGTAGCTCCTGCCAGTAGCTCCCTGTCCTGGGTACGTAGCTCCTGCCAGTAGCTCCCTGTCCTGGGTACGTAGCTCCTGCCAGTAGCTCCCTGTCCTGGGTACGTAGCTCCTGCCAGTAGCTCCCTGTCCTGAGTACATAGCTCCTGCCAGTAGCTCCCTGTCCTGGGTACGCAGTGTGATTGCGAGTATTCTAGGACCTGCCACCATATAGCATAAGATACCTCCATTCCTTCAGATTTTCATTCAGTTATTCCAACAGATTTCATAATAATAGATCTCTGTATCTGGTGGAATTTCTCTCTGTCTGTTTGTCTTTCCATTTCAGATAAAAAATGCAATGGCCCCCATTCAATTCACTTTTTTTCCTAAGTTTTCTCCTAGGAGATAATTTTTTCATCTTCTATTTAGAATAACTTTTTGGCACTTTGCAATTGAAAAATTACCAAAAAGTTGGTGGAAAAGTACTATCAAAATTATTATGAGTATTTTCTTGCTTGCTGGTGACTTAAAGGGGAACTTCAGCCTAAACAAACATACTGTCATTAAGTTACATTAGTTATGTTAATTAGAATAGATGGGTAATATAATTTTTTACCCACCCTGTTTTAAAAGAACAGGCAAATGTTTGTGATTCATGGGGGCTGCCATCTTTGTCATGGGGGCAGCCATCTTTTTGGTTGAAAGGAGGTGACAAGGAGCAGGAGACACAGTTCCAACTGTCCTGTGTCCTGATAACCCCTCCCAGCTGCACGCGCTAGGCTTCAAATGTCAAATTCAAAATGTAAAAAAAAAAAAATTTGCACCAAAACAGCAGAACGAGAGCAACAACATCAGAAATCCCATCATGCTTTGCACAGCATCAGGGGAAAAAAGCCCGGGCAGTTTTCTTCTGTGCAGCTAGAAATGAGGCTTGTATAAGAGAAACAAAGTTCTGATGCTGTGAAACTGTTAAAGAAACACCAGGCCCTTTCAGTGCTTTTTAGTCCGGAGGTTCACTTTAAAGGGCATTTTACTGACAAGTTTGAAAGTGTAACTTAGAAGAAAACTCAGGAGAAAAAGTTAATTGCATATGGGCCATTTTGTTTATTTTCTTTTTAAAATAACTTTGCAGCCCTCTGCAACTGAAAAAAAGTACTACAAAGTAGATGGAAAAGTACTGTTACCATTATTCTGAGTATTTTCTTCCCTGCTGGTGGCTCAAAGGGCATTTTATTAATGTGAGAAAATATAATCTAGGAGAAAACGTAGGAGAAAAAGTTGAATAAGGAGCCACAGGCCCATTTACAATCATTTTATTTCCTGAGGTTTTTTTTAGGTGATCATTTTTCATATTGTATTTAAAATAATTTTTCCGCACTTTGCAATTTAAAAGTACCAAAAAGTTGAAGATAAAGTACCATTTTGAGTATTTTTTTTTGTTTGCTTGTAGTTTAATAGGCATTTTAGTGCAAGTTACGAAAATATCACCCAAGGAGAAATCTCTGGAGAAAAAAGGTAATTGCATATGGCCCATATTATGTTATAAAATACATTTTAAAAACATTTGGTCCCGATATAAATAGAGATTACATGATAGATGATTGCTGATCGATAATAATAATAATAACAAATAGAGATAGAGATGTGTAGAGGAAAAATCCTCTACTTTTACGTTGTATTTATAATATTTTTATTAATAACTAGGCTGTCTTGGGAAAATGTTCTTATTTCTTCCTTAACAGCTTTCAAAAAGAAGAATCATTTTAGAAGACAGAAAAAAAGCTAAGAAACCCAAAACAAAATAACAGCCATAGAGTCACAAAACATTAATAATTTGCCTGTTAGCCAGAGGGACTGTGAGTACCCCGTAGCAAGTTAGAATAGCCTGTCTGGTTACCCCAGTTTGGGTGGAGTCCTCCTCCAGGGGAGGCTGCGAAGAGCCCTGTTATGGGGTAAATAAGAGTCTTGTTTCCTGGCTGACTGTCAGACTGAGTGGAGGAGATACAAGAAGCTTTCCTCTCTGAGCCAAAGGAGTCTTTTTTTTTTCCTTGTAAGAAATCGCAGTTTAGATGCTGCCAGCCCGGCTGGGGATGTTTCTGTCTCTAGTTTCTGTCCTGGAACGAATCTGCCTCTTTCAGATCTGTGCTGAATCCATTATTAAGCTTTCATAACCTTCCGCTAAAAGCTAAAAACTCAAAGCAACCCTCCCCTCCCCCATATTATTTGTTTTCGTTGCATGCTTAATTATTCTGTTTGTGGGATTCTTGTGACATTTATATAGATTACACAAATATATATAGTCTTCAATATAATGAGATATATAACAACAAAATTCAATCAAAATCTAGTTTGAATATATATATATATATATATATATATATATATATATATATATATATATATATATATATATACATATATATATATATGATATCAAATAATAGCAGTTAACAATAATTAATTATTAATAATATTGTAGTCATTTCCAGTAATTTAAGCATTAGCCATTATTCGTTTGCTTTACATTTGCTTAATTTTGGCTTAATTTTTTAAATTTCTACTATAATTATTGTATAGCAAGAATAATTCTATTTATTGTGTTTAATGATAGGCGTCGTAGTTCTGGTATGTAGGTTAAAAATTGCTTGTTCATTTTTTATTGTCTTTAATTTAATTTTGGTATATGTACACCAAAAAATATATCACTTCATCAAAAACCTAATTTAAATCAAATAGGCTGTAAAATTAGGTTATTTTTATTCCAGTAAAGCAGAATTGATTCAGCTTCTCCCTTTAACATGTCTAAAAATAGAAATGTTCAGAGGTCCTTTAATAAAATAAAGAGTGAATATGTCAAAACTATGAAAAGCAATAATAACTTTTTTCCTTGTAAGTAATTGCAGTTTAGAGGCTGCCAGTCGGGCTGGAGATGTTTCTGTCTCTGCTGTCTGTCCTGAAACAAATCTGCCTCTTTCTGAGCTGAATCCATTATTGAGCTTTCACATCCTTTTCCGAAAAGCACACAGTGAACTTCTCCTGTATTATTCGTTTCATTTCAAGTGAAATTATTCTGCTCGGTGTTTGTGGGATTCTTGTAACCTTCAAATAAGTTGCACAGGTTTACATAATCTACAACATAATAATATAACAACAACATTCCATTATACCATGAAAGTATATCACATTTACATTTTACACATAAAATCGACTTCTAAAAATTTAAGAGAAAAAAATAGCACATGAACACAGTTACATTTTATTATGTATTTCATACAAAAATGTACAACACTTTGATATATATATATATATATATATATATATATATATATATATATATATATACATTGATTATTGTTGCAAAGTATCACAGTTGTTGCATAGTTAGTTTGTTTGAAAAAAGGCATTTGTCCATCAAGTCCAACCAGAAAAAAATATATGAAATAATAAATTAAATACACAAATAAAAACCCCTGCTCAACCTGCACATGTCCCATTTGATCCAAATTATAAATTATAATTTATTGATTTTCAATTTTCCTATATACATAGATTTAATTTGGAAATATTTCTACAAATAATTAATTAATATAACAAATGATAGTAGCAACTTCAGTTTGATAACCAATGTTTTTGTAATTTGCAGTCATTTAAATTATATCATCAATATTATTTTAGTAATTTGCAGTAATTTGGAGAATTTCATTTCTGGGTGTTTTTTTTTTTCTATTATATATTATTGTGTACTGGTTTACTCAAGAGCTTGATTGATTTTGACTTATATTTTTAAAAAAATTGTTTATGGTATAGCAAGCATAATTTTATGCATTGTTTTTCTTGCAAATGGCAATATTTCTAATATGTAGGGTCAAAACATTTACCGTAACTATTTATAGTCTTTAGGATTTTGTACATAAAACAAAATATGTCATTCCATTTCAACAATATTTAAATCTGTTACATCCATAAAATGGGGTCAGACGTTTGTTTTTTCTAATGAGTCTAGTAAAACAGAGTTGTTTTGTTTTTTCTCCGTAGTCCTTTAATAAACCGATGACTAAGCAAAGGCTTTGAACAACGATATTGCTATTATTTGCATATGTATTATTTCATACATAACTTGACTACACATGTTGAATAGAGGTGTAGTAAAATGTAACTGGTGATGAAAATATTCAATTATGTGTAGAACTGTTGTGTAATTTTTTTAATGTTCGTAAAATTCTCATCATTATTGTCTAATTTATGTTAGTCTTCCCCTTTGATGTGTCAGCTTTCCAAAAAAAACAGGATCTCTGAGTTGTCTGTCTTTTTGTTGCGGTACAAACAAGGACGTTTATAGTTTTCCCTTTTGAGAGCATTTTTGATCTTTGTTAAGACAATAGGAGACTAGGGGAGGAAGAGTTATAGATGGGTACACAAAGAAAAAATCAGAAAAAGACATTTACTACCCAACAATTCCCCTTCTTTCTGGTCAGCATTAAGCTTGGTACACACATCCAATTTTGATTGGTTAATGACTGGCCAATTTTACCACCTCCATGTGGTATGAGGGCTAAAGAGATTTTGGATACTATGAACAGATTGTTGTAATACATGGATTACAGTGGACACAGCCTCAGCCAGGGACGGATCTATACAAAGTTGCGCCTGGGGCAAGGTCAGGTTTTGGCGCCTAAAGATCAGGTTTTGGCACCAAAACGGCGCCTAAAGGTCAGATTTTGGCGCCTAAAGGTCAGGTTTTGGCACCTAAATTGCAATTCCCCATCCAAATTTTGCCGCCTTTTTCAGAATTCAACAAACTGCGCCTGGGGCAAGAGACCCGCCTGCCCCCCCCCTAGATCCGTCCCTGACCTCAGCAGAAGCATCCACCGGCGTAGAACGGCCGTCAGGTTTGCTCTTGTGCCACGCACCTACCATCCGTCCCTCCACATCTAC
Source organism: Hyperolius riggenbachi (assembly GCF_040937935.1). Lineage (NCBI taxonomy): Eukaryota > Metazoa > Chordata > Amphibia > Anura > Hyperoliidae > Hyperolius > Hyperolius riggenbachi. The sequence goes on from NC_090654.1 coordinate 284,013,189, forward strand.
CCGGTTTGTCCACTTGGCACTTGTTTATTGATGCAACTGTTACATTAAAAGCAAACATTTTATATATCAACGTGCAGTGTCAGGTGATAATTATTTCTCCACTAAAAGAATACATTAATTATTTTACCATCGGCAAACCAATCTGTACTTCCTGTCCATCACAAGTGAGTCTAAAAAAGATTTTTCCAATCGACAAAATTGCAAGCGAATGATCACTTTAAGAATCGTTCACAATTAATTGGGAACATCAACAGAGTTTACTTTCTGTCAATCCGATCACAATTATTTGATCATTTAAACGATTATTCGCTAAAATCGAACCGCTTGTGGCCACCTTTAGGGCAGGTTTATGAATACCAGTGCAAGGCTAAACCGGAGCTAAACTGATGAAAAAGGGGGCAGATGTCCAGATCAAGCTTTCTGATTGGTTGCTCTGAGCTACTACTGTATTTCTGTTTTCCCCCAATCTTCACTGCACTGGTTTTAAAAATGTGTCCTAGTCATGTTATTTCTATCTTTGTCCTAAATGGGGATATTTCCCACTGCCTTATTTTCTATCTTTTGCATTTTTCCCTAAGATAAAAAGGAAAGGGCAGAATCTTTTCCCACAAAAGCCACAGACCACACTAAAATCCTAACAATGGCTCAACCATATCCTCATCCTGAAGGAAATAATAGTGAGTGACAAAAGTTGAAACAAAGGCGCTAAAATCTGGGTAAAATATTCAAAAACTGGTTAAAAAGGAGGTAGTGGTGGACTTGCCTCCCCAGTAAGAAGACACAGATTCTGTGATTTTTAGTCAACAATAACATTTATTCGAGTACTCCACAATGCAACGCGTTTCGCAGGTTCAATCCTGCTTCATCAGGCAATAACTGGAGCCAACTAATGCAGGTCTAAATGAAAGCCAAGCGCCTCTCAGTTCATTTCTTCTCGACATTACAACTTACTACACTATATTGGGCTCTCAGTGTCCCTTTTTGTTACCTTGTACAAGCACTAAAGGAAATAATAGGTTTGAGAGTCGCCAATGAGACCAGTTCTCAGACACTCCCAAACATATTTTTGCCTGAAGAAGGTTTTCCTGAGAAATGCATCGCAAAGTGGAGTTGTACCCAAATAAAGTTGTTTTGTCTTTGAATGAATTTGTTAGTCTCCTTCCTTGGAGATGAGTCCACCGCTACCTACTTTGTAGACAAAAGGGAAAATGTAATTATCCTGCGCTGCTGTCTAGAGATTGATTTGTATATATTTATTAATGCTGGAGGAAGGCACTGAGGTGCTGCTTCCAAACTGGGTGGTTCCAGGTGTAGCTAAGCAAAAGAAGGAGGAGAGAAAGAACTCCTAATGTGTATTAAACTTTTCATGAATTAGTTGCACATAAATTATGCACTTTCATAAAGCTGTGAGTTACAGAGTTTGCGCAAGAGGCCACCTGCAGGGACCCTCCCTTCCCCCAAGCCCAGCCGAGGTCACCTAAGGAAGGTGTGGCAAATGACGAAACCGGAAATGACGTGACAGCACTCATGTGACTGAGCACCCACCTACCACACCTCTTGGAATGCCACCACTGGCCAAGGCTTCGGGGAAGAGAGTGCCCCTGCCGGCGACCTCATATGCACGCTGCAACTCACAGCTTCATGTAAGTGCATAGCGTATGTGCGCCTAGTTTATTAACCCTTTAGCAGCCAATTTATTTAGAGGCTTGCAAGTGCTCCAGGCCAATTTATTTTAGCACTTTTTTAAAATTATTTGTTACATTTTGCTGCTTCTGATTAGTACTGATGTAATGTGTATTTATGGCCACTTGTCACTAGGGGGCAGTGTGAGGCAATAACAGAGGATTCTGCTTTCAGTTTCTTGATTTTCTGCTAGCAGAGAGAGATCAAAGCATTCCAAGAATTTACAGCACAACCAGTTCTGCCGACTGAGGTCAAAAGTATTGCACTTATCTCAAACGAGATAACTCTATTGAAGCTGCTAATGGGATAAACGTTTAATTCACTATAGCAACACTTTCTTTCCTCTTACTTTTGCTTAGCTCGCTCCTTTTAAGTTACCTCTCTGTTTCTAGCACATTTTCTACTTGCTGGCACCTCTGTTTATTGACTACTAGATGATTGCCCGGCGATGCCTGGGTATGTATTTGGCTGGTGTTGGCTGGGCCCACTTTTTCTAACCCTAACACACAAACCCTTAATGAACAAGTTTGTGAGATTCGTGGTCTTTGGCATCAATAATTTGCATTGAAATGAAACAAATCTGGTTGGCTGTGGCTCCACCCTCTTTTTTTTAATTTGAACCCCAGTCACCCAATGACCAATTGTACCAGGTTTGAGGCTTGTGCCATTAACAGTACATAAATGACAGCAATTAAATATTCCCCTTGAAAATCAATAGGTGAATTTTGATTGGCTGTTGTAGACTCCACCCACTTTTCTGAATATTAATCCCGGTCACCCAGTAAATGTGCCAAGTTTGAGATCCCCGCCGTTAACAGTGTAAGAATGGCTGCAGTTTACATTTTCCCAGGGAAATTTGTATTTGTCTCCACCCACTTTTTGGTTATGGGAATAAAAAGTATCCTATATGTTATTCCAGGTAATGTACTATGTGTGTGCCAAATTTCATTCAAATCCGTTCAGCCATTGTTACGTGATCGAGTAACAAATATCCAAACATCCAAACTTTCACATTTATAATATTAGTGAGATACCATATGTTAATGTGGTCTGTGTCCATATTAAGATTTTTCTACTCTTCCTGCTTTGACCTTCATTATGGTAACATAACTTGTTGGAATTGTACTCACTGTGAACCCAGAAATAAAAACCTTGCAGTGGTTCTGCTGTATTCCTTGCTGTATTCAGGCTTTCGGTTTGTGTCTATTTGGAATGGTCAATCAGATGCTTATGATTCTCAGTTGATGCAAATTTTCAGCTAAATTAACACAGCTTGGAAATGGACCAATCAAACGCATCAATTGTTTCCCCCGGTTAACCCATATTGTCCTGGATGCAAATTGCATGCAGCTTGGTATTGGGCCAGCTAGGTTCACTTCCTGTTGATTGTGATGGGCCTAAAGAGGAACTCCAGTGAACATTTTACTGTTGGCAGGTGATGTAGCTGCTGCCTGGTTTTTTGGCAGTTGGAAACAGCTGTAAACAGCTATTTCCCACAATGCAGCAAGGTTCACAGGCAGGAAACTGCCAGGAGTATGTACTTTTCTTGTGGGAGGGGTTTCTTGTGGGAGGGGTTTCAACACAATTTCAGTCATACAGCGCCCCCTGATGCTCTGTTTGTGAAAAGGAATAGATTTCTCATGTAAAAGGGGGTATCAGCTACCGATTGGGATAAAGTTCAATTCTTGGTTGAAGTTTCTCTTTAAATCTGAGCTACGCATAATTTGCATGCAACCTTAGTAAATGAAACGTCATTTTGTATTACAGCATACATTTTTTAATGATCTTTTAGAACGTGCTTTCTTTACACCTCCTGATGTGTTAACAATGATAATTAGCGGTTTTCCCAGGCATAGCCCAGTCATACTATTGTATTTAAAGATAACTGTATAGCTCTTGAAGGTGTAATGCAAATAGTCTGTCTCTCTAGTTATCTCCTGACTTGAGTTGAGCAGCTTGGCTGGAAAGAGAGTGTAGAGAGTCCTGAGTTAAGAGGAACTGAAATCCATGATCCAACCCCCTTTCCTATGAGAAATGTTTACCTTTTTTCGAATAGATCATCCCCCGGGCCTGTATGGCTGATATTGTGGTGAAACCCCTCCCACAGTGTGATGTCAGCACCATGGTCCTGACATCACACTGGGAGCCTTGTTGCATTGTGGGACATATAGTGTATGTATCCAACTGCCAAGCAACCAGTATCTTTCTCTGTGCATATGTATATTTATTTAAAAAAAACAACCTTTCAGCCTATCGGATTGTTAGGGGGCGTGGTTATAGATAATGGCCGTTGGTGCTGTCTGGTTTTTCATGTCTGCCAGTAGTAAAAATGATTATGTGCAGGCTGATTGTAGATCAAACAATATGAACACATTACATGATGAATATCAGTCATTTCTTGATCTCGCTTCTGTTTTTTAACTTCTCACTTTGCAATGTATTGATTTATTTGTGCCCGTTTCTCCAGTGCCCCCCTGTATCTCCAGTGCCCCCTGTGTCTCCAGTGCCCCCCTGTGTCTCCAATATACCCCCTGTTTCTCCAGTGCCCCCCTGTGTCTCCACTGTACCCCCCTGTGTCTCCAGTGCCCCCCTGTGTCTCCACTGTAACCCACTGTGTCTCCAGTGCCCCCCTGTGTCTCCAATGTACCCCCATGTGTCTCCAGTGCCCCCCTGTGTCTCCAATGTACCCCCCTGTGTCTCCAGTGCCCCTTGTGTCTCCAATGTACCCCCTGTGTCTCAAGTGCCCCCCTGTGTCTCTAGTGTCCCACTCTGCCCATCCTGTCTCCACTATCCTGTGTCTCCAGTGTGTCCCTCTGTGCCACCAATGTTCCCCTGTCCCTTTGTGCCCTACTTTGCCTTCAGTGTCCCCCTGTTCTTTCCACGATGTCCCCTGGTGCCTCCACTGTGCCACTTGGGTGCCATTTACTCACCACTAAAAACATAGCTCCCAACTGTCCCTCTTTTGGAGGAACTGTCCCTCTTTCCTCCTCATTTGTCCCTCTTTCTTTACTAAAAAATGTGTTTGACTCTAAACTTTATTCCCATCCATCCAGGAAAATTAAACAGGATAGAAAGGACCCGTGTGGTTTCAATTATAAAACAATTTTTCTTATGAAATCTTTATGGTATGTGTGACTAGGGGTGTGGCTGGGGCATGGTCAGGGGTGCGGCAGGGGCGTGGCTTAAGTGTCCCTCTTTATCATCTCAAAAAGTTGGGAGGTATGCTAAAAATGCCCCACGCAGTTCCGTCAATGAGTTTGCTATTACCTTTTTGTACTTTTTCAATAGCTTAATACTAAAAAAGGATTTTTTAAATGAGATGAAAAATGATTTCCGGAGAATGCGCAGGAGAAAAGTTAACAGGACATGGCCCTCTTCTCTCTCACAGTCTTTGTCTGTCTCTGTCTTTTTCCTCTTTGCTCTCTGTCATCCAAACTGAAACAAGCTGTTCCCAAAAAATTTCCATTCCACTGTGTAGAAATCCGCTGCCGTCCATTCCAGGCTGCCCAGAAGTATTTCGGAGGGCAAAGGGGCATCTTTTGTGAGCTGCATTTCCTGTGACTCATGTGTCCAGCTGAGCCAGAATTAAAATTAACCAATAAATACCCCCCTCCTCCTCCTTTCATTAAACGCCCGATTCCCCCGTTCCGAGGCGTAGGTTTTAGCAACACACTTTAATTAAAACAGAAACAACTAGAAATAAAATAAACATTTCCATTAGTTTTCAGAAACTCTGCAGGACTACAGTTCCCAGCATGACCGGGGGCTGACATAGACTTCATTGTCTTCCAGAGCGTGGTGGGAAAAAAATGTGCAGGTTATATACAGATTGTAAAGGAAGTGAATGATGTACATGGCAGAAGTGGTCAGTTAGGGATCTTCCTAGAAATTGTGTATTTTTTCCATTTTTTTTCTTGTATTTCCTTATAAAATACATAGAAAATAAAGTAATTACTATAAACAAGTATTACCCCCCAAAAAGCCTTAGTTGCAGCAAAAAAACAAGATATACATCATTTAGGTGTGATAAGCATTGATAAAGTTATTGGCAAATGAATGGGAGGAGCGCTGAGAGGAGAAAATTGCTTCCGTCCTTAAAGAGGAACTCCAGTGAAAATAATGTAATAAAAAAAGTGCTTCACTTTTACAATAATTATGTATAAATGATTTAGTCAGTGTTTGTCCATTGTAAAAATCTTTCCTCTCCCTGATTTACATTCTGACATTTATCACATGGTGACATTTTTACTGCTGATAGGTAATATCAGTGGAAGGAGATGCTGCATGCTTTTTTGGCAGTTGGAAACAGCTGTAAACAGCTATTTCCCACAATGCAATGAAGTTCACAGACAGGAAACTGCCAGGACCATGGTCCTCACAGTTTCCTGTGGGAGGGGTTTCACCACAATATCAGCCATACAGACCCCCTGATGATCCATTTGTGAAAAGGAATAGATTTCTCATGGGGAAGGGGGTATTAGCTGCTGATTGGGATAAAGTTCAATTCTTGGTTATCTTTAAAGGACAACTGAAGTGAGAGGAATATGGAGGCTACCATATTTATTTCCTTTTAAAGTGGACCTGAACTCTTGCACAGGACACAAGGATAACATAGAGAAATGCACCCTGTATGTATTTAGGGAGTTTAGCCTAATTCCCCTCTCATCGTTGACTAATCACAAGAGCAGCTCATTTGTAAACATAGAGAAATCCACCCTGTATATATTATAGAGAATTTAGCCTGTCTACTTCCCCCTCATCTGTGACTCATCACAAGTTTCAATTTGATCTCTCAGCTGTGTCAGCTGGCTGCCTCGGCAGAGCAGCTAATTTGTAAACACAGGATGTTAACCCTATGTCTGCTTCCATGCATGCACATAGCAGAAGTGGTCAGTTAGGGGTCTTCCTATCTTTAAAGAAAAACTCCAGTGAAAATAATGTAATTAAAAAAAGTGCTTAATTTTTACAATAATTATGTATAAATGATTTAGTTAGTGTTTGCCCATTGTAAAAGCTTTCCTCTCCCTGATTTACATTCTGACATTTATCACATGGTGACATTTTTACTGCTGGCAGGTGATGTCAGTGGAAGGAGATGCTGCTTGCTAAGAAATGTTTTTCTTTAAAGGTTATTGTGCTGTTGCTTATCTTTCAGAGCAGAGAGGAAGTTCTGAGTTCAGGTCCCCTTTAAAGGGAACATGAGATGGAATACAAAGAAGTAATATACATACCTGGGGCTTCCTCCAGCCCTCTCCTGCCTAATCGCTCCCTCGCCATCCTCCTCCACCTCCTTGTTCTTCCGCAGTTGGCCCTGGCCAAAGCTGAGAATCTATGGTATGTGCAGCTGTCTCAAACCTAGTGACAAAGTCCTTTTTCCTTGTACTTACCTGCCCTGCCAAACAGCATGTCTGTACAGCACCCGTGCCCCCAAAATGTCACCCTAGCGATTGACTAACGATCACACCGGGTGACATTTACCTGGCGTGCTTTAGAGAGGGGAATGTAGAGAAGGCTGCGATACAAAGGAAGGGAGAGATAAAACCCATATTCGCTAAAGCAAAGCAAGCGAGAGACCTGTATTCTTCCACATAGGTTTTACAGCATCGCTAATGTCATTCTTGGCTGGATACTTTGTTGAAAAGGTTACATCACGCTATTCTCTGATGCTGTTCTGTTACCAGGGCAACCGACCTTATCAGCAGCAGCACCGCAGCAGTCTGACGCACCTCGCCCGACTCCTGCCCCTCCCCCTGTGGCGGTGCAGTCCAGCAGGCTGGCAGATAGCTGTGCGCGGCGACCGCAGAGGCTGCTGTGTTATATAATAATAATCAGCACTAGGCCTCGGCTGACATATGTGAGGAGGAGACGCAGCCCTGACTCACAGCTGATTATCTCACTGTATAATATAATGAATGGAATTCCACAGGCACTATACAGTCATCGCAGAGCTCTGCTGCTAATATGGGAGGAAGAGGCTGCCAAGAATTCATCCCCTCTGAGAGACTGTACATCCATAGCATTAACACCCAGCTACTGCCGGCCGGCCTGAGAGAGGAAACGCCAGCGCGTACTGCCAATCACAGGGATCCAGTCTGCAGCGCTCGCTGGGGTCATATCACAATGTAGTGGCAGTTACTGACAGGGGATTCATTTTGGGGTTGACACCTTAAAGCAAACCTGAAGTGAAAATAAACGTATGAGATAATGGATTGTATGTGCAGATAAGGAATAGTACATAATTTAGTAGCAAAAGAAAAAGAGTCTCATCAGTGTTCTCCCCAGAATTTTTTTCCAGCCGGGTGGCATGAAAAAGTAGCCGGGTAAGGCATGATTGGGGAATCCAGGGCTGGCGCAACTCTGCTTACAGCATAGTAGGAAGATAAGGAGGTGAGCCGATGACAGACGGGTGCTCACCAAAATTAGCCGGGTGGAGCATCCGGCTAAAAGAGCCTGGGGAGAACACTGCTCATATTGTTTTCCAGTGCAGGAAGAGTTAAACAACTTCAGTTGGTATCTATGCAAAAGAGCTTCTCTGAGCTATTCCGCCCACCGGGTGGAATACAGTCCTGTTTTCTGAAGAACTTACACAGCCAAGAAACAGTGAGACACAGCTTGAGATAAGGTTTTACTGCAGGAAAGTACAAAGGTTCATTATTTCTGCTTTGTTTTATGGCTTAAAATACAGAGTGTGGTACACATACAATTTATCAGGTTTGCCGAAATGTCTGCTGAAGTCTTTTCAGAAATGTTAGCCTGTGCCCCGCCCAGGAGGCTGATGCAATCCAGGCAGCACATTGCCTGCTAGTAACTCCCTGAAGCTGCATTTAGCCACGTGATCTCTTGTAGCTGCGTTTAGTCACATGATCTCTTGAAGCTGCGTTTAGTCATGTGATCTCTTGAAGCTGTGTTTAGTCATGTGATCTCTTGAAGCTGCGTTTAGTCATGTGATCTCTCGAAGCTGCATTTAGTCATGTGATCTCTTGAAGCTTCCTTTAGTCATGTGATCTCTTGAAGCTGCCTTTAGTCATGTGATCTCTTGAAGCTTCCTTTAGTCATGTGATCTCTTGAAGCTGCCTTTAGTCATGTGATCTCTTGAAGCTGCCTTTAGTCATGTGATCTCTTGAAACTGCCTTTAGTCATGTGATCTCTTGAAGCTGCCTTTAGTCATGTGGTCTCTTGAAGCTGCCTTTAGTCATGTGATCTCTTGAAGCTGCGTATAGTCATGTGATCTCTTGAAGCTGCCTTTAGTCATGTGATCTCTTGAAGCTGCCTTTAGTCATGTGATCTCTTGAAGCTGCCTTTAGTCATGTGATCTCTTGAAGCTGCCTTTAGTCATGTGATCTCTTGAAACTGCGTATAGTCATGTGATCTCTTGAAGCTGCCTTTAGTCATGTGATCTCTTGAAGCTGTGTTTATTCGTGTGATCTCTTGAAGCTGCGAATAGTCATGTGATCTCTTGAAGCTGTATTTAGTCATGTGATCTCTTTTATAAGCCAGGACTTTCTAGCTGTACACTTTGCTATGTTAATCTATTGGATGGTATATTTCGATGTGTCCCTGGAAGTGGTCTGAGAGTCCTCATTTGCTGCTCTAGCTAATAAGCATCCGTTGCAGATTCACTGGAATATGTTGTACCGACTATCTCCAAATTAGAAAAAAAAAATAGTTGACAGTCGCCCAAATGCCTGAACAATGCCTATTCATACCGCGTGATCCCTGTGCCAGCTCCAGGATGCCAGCCTGCGGCTATGCATTGTTTCGGGGGAAGGTGTGCCTCGGTTTGCGCTATGGGTGGTAAAACACGTTCGCTCATTAACAGGCTGTGTGCCTGATACAGCCAGAGTCCCACAACCCGTGTTTATGCAACTTCCTTTAATCCCGTCCAATCTCTCGTCCTGTCCCTAGATGGCCTGGGTGGAAATGTCCTTGCCTGCAGTTGTTCAACTGGAATGAGGACAAGTTGTTTGCGGTGGACCCAGTCCAAATGCCTGTACAGTAACCTTTGTCTTAACTAGCCTTCAGTGGCATTTGGGAGTGAGCATCCCGGACCTTCAATAATCAGAATCCTCCGACAGGAAGACAAAGAGAACCTGTCCGAGCTCACAATGTTTACTGACAGACTCTACTACTGAAAAGGTACCACAGAGTACCTTTGTGCCGACCCCGATCTCTGCCGTGAACTCAGGAGGCTAGAATTTCTTAGTGATGGTCTAAACAGAGCACGAATTCTTCACAAGGCGATGACACGGTGGTATTCAGACAGGAACTCGTTGGCCCAGATTCAGTTGACTTTTCTCCTCAGCAGATGTTTTTGCTCCTCTTATCGGCCCAAACGTCTAGCAAATAAAAAAACAATGAAAGGTTATTATTTTTATGCATATAGTGCCAACATCTACTATGGTGTTGTAGAATACAGATAACTGTGAGGATCATAGATGCGTAAATAAAACAGTGTCTTATATTAATTTTTGCTCCAAAAGATGTGCTAGGGCTTCAGGTGATGTCATATATTCTTTCTGCCTTCCCCACTGTGATGCCACTTCCTCTGCTGCATCCACCTGTCCTCCTCTGTCCCTGTTTCCTCATGGTGTCCCCCTCTGCCCCATGCCATCCTCTATTTCCTGTGTACCCCATATCCTCTGTTGTCCCTCATGTCCTCCTGGTGTCCTCCAATCTCCCTCACTGTCCCCTCTATCTTCCTACTGGTACATCATCCTCTTTGCCATGCTGTTCCATGTCTTCCGCTGTCCCCCAGCTCCATGCCGCCAAGCTGTGTCAGCTCCGCTGTCCCCCAGCTGTGTACCCAGCGCAACTTCAGCCTATTGGGGAGACATTCAGCAACTTGTCTTTCTATTGGATCTGATGGTCTGGTAGGTGGGACTATAGCTCCATGGTCTTGCGAGTGCAGTGATTGGCCCAGTAATGGAGCCATGTTCCCAATGGCGAGACCATCGGCTACAACAGAAAGACAAGTTGCCAAATGTATCCCCCATAGGCTGAAGCTGCGCTTGGGACGCAGGGTGGCATAGAGCTGGGGGAGAGTGCAGGTAATGCGACAGCGCGGCAAAAAGGAGGATGTACCGGTAGAAAGACAGAGGGCGACACAGTAGGAGACCGGAGGACACAGAACAGCTGCAGACATGGGAGACACCAAAAGGACATGGAGGACAGCGACATAACACAAGTTGCTCCCATCGTAACTGCCACTAGGGTTTACTTATGGGGTAGGGCTTATAACTATAACTAACTATAAAGAAACAGGGACATTACCTTTCACATCAGTTTTCCTTTCAGTGATAACTGACAGCAACTGATATATTTCAATTCTGACAAAATCTTTTCCAAACTGGAAGGAATTGTTGTGAGAAGCAAATGGTGAGCTTCTTAGAGGAACTGACGGAGAGGTACAGTAAGTATGTAATATCCATTTGCAGGTACGTCATGTGTTTAATTAAAATTATTTTATGCGGTACAGGTTCACTTTAACATAGCCAGTTCTGTCTCCTTGTAAGTTACCTCAATTCACCTCTGAGCAGCTGAACTCCTGATGACGTGAACCTTAGTTCACAAAACATATTGAGCCAGGTGGCTGTTGGAAGACAATGTTGTGTTATATAAATTTATAGTTTCATAAAGTCTGTTTATCCATCAACCAGAGTGTAATTCCCCGTGTGGCATGATGCCGCAGGCCTTGGAACTGGGTGGCACTGATAAACTTGCTGGGAATTGGGGCATTTGTCAGTGTTGATTCTCACCCCCTCGTGTTTTGCTTTATGATCCTGTGTTATATAATTGAATCTAAGGTCATGCACTTTTGTTCTTAATATTCAGGACATGGCTTTGTTCCCCTTTTAAACTTGTTACGTAATAACGTATGACAATTGTTTATTAAACTTGTGAACTTCCATATGCAGGTAGTCCCTGTTATCAAACGAGATAGGTAGGTTTGCTGTTAAAGAGACTCTGTAACAAAAAAAAGTTCCCCTGGGGGGTACTCACCGCGGTAGGGGGAAGCCTACGGATCCTATCAAGGCTTCCCCCGTCCTCCTCGGGACCCCGGCGGTCTCGCTGCAGCCCACGGAATGCACAGCTAACAATTTGTCAGGCTGTGCAATAGTTACCTTTCCTGGCTCCAGCGGGGGCGCTGTTGCGGCTCTCCGCTCGGAAATAGGCGGAAATAGCCGATCTCTGTTGGGTCCACTCTACTACACAGGTGCAGGAGACTTGTGCCTGCGCAGTAGAGCGGGCCGACAGCAATTGGCTATTTTCGCCTATCTCTGATACTGCGCCTGCGCTGGAGCCGGGAAGGTAAATATTTATATCCCCGCAGTTTGGAGGGGCACAGCGAGACCACCAAGGGACACAGGAGGACGTGGGAAGCCTCAATAGGATCCGGAGGCTTCCCCTACCCCGAGAGGAGTACCCCTCAGGGGAACTTTTTTTTGTTGCAGGTTTTCTTCAAAGTGAGTCTGAAGCCATTTGAAAAAACAAAAACAGATACTTACCTAAAGAGAGGGAAGGCTCTGGGTCCAATATAGCCTTCCCTCTCCTCTCACGGTTCCCTCGTTCCAGCGTAGGATCCCCCGTATAAATCTCCTGTCGCGAGAGGCTTTGGCAGTCCGAGTCTGAGCACTCGCGAAGATGCGTGGCTCCGTACTGCGCATGCGCGAGTGTGCGAGAGAGGGAGCTCACGCCTGCTCAGTACAGAGCGGACAGTCTTCGGGAGCAATCTGGCTCCCAAAGACTTCAGAAGCCCCCCGCAGCAGCAGTGAGCAGTCTACGGCCCATGGGTCTGAGACTGCTAACAGGGAATCCAGCTAGAGAAAGCAGGGACTGTAGGAGGAATGGAAAGGCTATATAGAACCATATAGGCTCTATAGACTTCCATCTCCTCTCCCTTTTTTTAAATGGCCTCAGACTCCCTTTAAGTTGAACTGCTATATAATTTGGAGCACTATGTGTCCAGTCTGTGCCCCACTGCCCCCCATTTTTCCACTTGTGTCCCTCTCTTTGCCACCACTGTCTCCCATTGTGCCTCCATAGCTATGCCTCCTGCATATCACAGATTTGGACTGTAGGGAGGGAGTCCTCACTCCCTTGAGCAGACAACCCCCCCCCCCCCCCCCGCCCTCCCCTTGCTTTACTACACTCTGAGCAGGGAGGAGCTATAGCTGCAGTACTGGACACAAAGATGTAATTTCTCCCAGCGGAGTGAGTAGTGGGGTGGGGTCAGATGATCTGTACTGTTCTGGGAAATGACCTCCCACTCTTCTGGCAAGATGGAGTTACAGGAGCCAACCACCAGGTATTTTATGTGTGTTTACTGCAAAAAGTGAAGACGTGCAAATAATAATAAAAAAAAAAAACTTTATGTTTGACAATTATTTAAAAATTACTATCATAGGCATTAAAAATGGGTGACTGGAGCAGTTTTATGTTTCATTTACAGCTGCTGAAGATGGAAAGTATTATTTTAAACCTTCACCATGAAGATTTTATGCAGATCCATGGGCCTATAGGCAATTCACTTTTTCATCTAAGTTTTCTGCTAGGGGATATTTTCACACCTTTTAATAAAATACCTTTTAACTCACCAGCAAGCAAGAAAATACTCAGAATAAAGTTGACAGTATTTTTCCCCTTATTTGTTGCTACTTGTACAATTGTAGAGTGCCGATAAGTTATTCACAGAAGGTAAAACATTATCTCCTGGGAGAGAACTTAGGAGAAAACGCAAATTGAATAAGGGCCTGAATACCCAGCAGGCAAGCTGATCACCTCCAGAAGATTTTATGTAGAATAAATCCACATCTCTACTTGAGTCAAATTTCTTGTTAACCTCCGGTAACCACGAGCTACACTCGGGATGGAGAACCGCAGCTCAGAGCGGTAACCCCAAGCTACACTCGTGGTAGCTGCCGGGAAGTCCAGGCATAGCACTGCACTCAGTGGGCATTCTCACTCACCTCCCAGGTGATCCGGCGTTCTCACTATAGGGTTACACCGCCACCCGGAGGACGGAGGGGGAACTGCAGCGCTTGATCCCAGGGAGGTAAGTAAGTACAGGGGCTGCTCCAGGCTCTCTCGTGGGATGATTTTTTTTCTCTCTTTTAGGGTCTAAAAGCACATGAAAAAATTGTACCGCTTTAAAGAGAATCTGTATTCTTAAAATCGCACAAAAGTAAACATACCAGTGCGTTAGGGGACATCTCCTATTACCCTCTGACACAATTTCGCCGCTCCTCGCCGCATTAAAAGTGGTTAAAAACAGTTTTAAAAAGTTTGTTTATAAACAAACAAAATGGCCACCAAAACAGGAAGTAGGTTGATGTACAGTATGTCCACACATAGAAAATACATCCATACACAATCAGGCTGTATACAGCCTTCCTTTTGAATCTCAAGAGATCATTTGTGTGTTTCTTTCCCCCTGTTCTCATGCACTGAAGTTTCAGGCTGCTCGTTTCTTCCTGCAAACAGCTTTGCCCTTGTCTGAATTTCCTCAGTATGTGAAAGCCCAGCCAGCTCAGAGGACGATTTATCCAGCTTGTAAAAGATAATAGAGCAGAGAGAAGCTGCCCTAATCTAAATAATACACAGGCAGTGTGCATAGAGGGGCCTGGAAGGGGGAGTTCATAGCAGAACCACAACACTGAAGAACTTGGCAGCCTTCCAGACACAGGCCGACAAGTCTGACAGGGGAAAGATACATTGATTTATTACAGAGACTGTGATAGCAGAAAGTGCTGCAGTAAGCCAGAACACATTAGAATAGCTTTTGGAACTTGTAGGATGATAAAAAACAGGATGCAATTTTTGTTACGGAGTCTCTTTAAGACCCTAAAATCAGAACCACCAGGGAGGTTAAAGACTTCTTTAAAATTCACTACTAAGTTTACGTTACCCCTAAGGGCCCTTTTCCACCAGCGCGTTTGCGCTGGCTGAATCGCAAAAACGCAAACCGCTAGCGATTTTACAATCGCTACAGTTTGCTTTTTAACATAGGAATCGCGGTAGGTCATTTCCACTACCGCGATTCGTTTTTGCCGGGAACGCGAACACGCGGCGGAGCGATATTTGCCGCGATTTTGCTATGCAGTGCATAGCATAGCAAAATCGCGGCCGCGAATGTCGGGGAATCGCCGGTAATTGCGATTCAGCAATCGCTAGCGTTCAGCGTGAACGCTAGCGATTGCTAGTGGAAAAGGGCCCACAGAGATCAACCTTAAAGAAAACCTGAACTGAAAATTAAAAGTCAAAATAAGCATACACAAGTCATACTTACCTTCCATGTAGTCTACTCCCGCATCCAATTTGTTCACTGTGATCAAGGGAATTTTCCGTCCTCCATTTTGAAAATGGCCATTACCCATAACAGCTTTCTGGTCAGCACACAGGGAAACATGGACATTACCTGGTACATCAGTTTTCCTCTCAGCTATAACTGACAGCAACTGATATTTTACTGACAGCAACTGATATATTTCAGATCTGACAAAATATTGTCAGAACTGGAAGGGATTATTGTCAGAAGAAAATGATGAGCTTCTGAGATGAACTGATGGCAAGGTAACTATGTAATGTTCATTTGAAGTTGCCTCATGTGTTTATTTTAAATATTTTTACTCAGTACAGGTTCTCTTTAAACCACTTAATCCTAACTGCATGGATAAATACATCCAGCAGGAGGCGCATAGAGAACAAAATGGTAGGTTAAAAAATAATACATAAATAGTTACCTTAGGGTCTGAGGTTTTTTTAATACGTACGTAATGAGGGTATATTACTGCTATTTTAGCAAATAAAGGCTTGTATTTATTGATAGGGTACAAACAGAAAAAATGCACCTTTATTTCCAAATAATAGTCACCATACATTATACTAGGAATATAATTTAAATGTTTTGATAGCTGGGACAACTGGGCAAATAAAATGTTTGGGACTATAAGAGTCTCTCCTGTGTGGCTAGCATAATGTTGGCCATTAGAAAACTATATGGTATAAAGATCAGGTTGATATCTATGGTTGAAGTTCTTCAAATTCTTAATACTAACTGCCAATATGAGCAAATGTATGCTAATGTGAACAGTACAACTGAGACATTTAAAGAGAGATGGGATCTATGGATTAATAAACGAGATTTACCTTAATGAATATTAAATACTGACTGAATTGTAGGCATAATTGAAACTTATTCAGGTACCTCCTGATCATACTTGTTGGGTATTCCTAACTATAACTAAATCAAACTGGTGTATCTGTTAACCTGTTAATCTTACATTGTCTTTTTGTTTTCAATTTTTTATTTTGTTTTGTTTATTCTTGGTTTATGTTACAGCTACACAATATCTAAAACACATGGGCCATATGCAATTCACTTTTTCACCTGAGTTTTCTCCTAGGAGGTAATTTTTCATCTTCTATTTAAAGCGGAATATAACCCTGCATTTCAACTTTGCTCTAAAATATTATTTACAGCATATTAAATGCAAAAAGCATTTTTTTTTACTAGACCAGCATTGGAAGGGTTAAACACAGAGGTTTAAAGTTCCGTGGAGAGATATGCAGAAGTTCAGATTGTTACATTCTATTTAGTTGAATGTATCTATTGATAAATGTTACACACTTTTTGGCTGTCCTCCAGCTCCTTCTCAGTCAGAGAGAGTGAGTCACATTCAACACTTAGATACATTTATGTAAACAAAATGTATCTATTTCAGCTTCGGATGCATCTGCAGAAATCTCCAGGAACTCCCTGTGTAACCCTTCCAATGCTGGTCTAGTAAAAAAAAAATGCTGGTTGCATATAATATACTGTAAATAATGTTTTAGAGCAAAGTTGAAATGCAGGGTTATATTCCGCTTTAAAATAACTTTCGAGCACTTTTCAACAAAAAAAGTACCAAAAAGTAAATTATAAAGTACTATCAAAATTATTATGACTATTGTCTTGCTTTCTGATGTCTTAAAAGGCATTTTATTGATAAGTTTAAAAATATCACCTAAGATAAAACTCAGATGAAAAAGTTAATTGCATATGGGCCAGAGAGAGATGTTTTCTCTACTTATCTACACAATGGCCCATATGCAATTCACTTTTTCATCTGAGTTTTCTCCTAGGTGAAATATTCAAACTCGCCAATAAAATGCCGTTTAAACCACCAACAGGCATACAAATACTCAAAATAATTTTTATAGTACTTTTTCCATTGCAAAAACCTAAAAAATTGTTATAAATCGAAAATGAAAAATTATCACCTAGGAGAAAACTCAGGTGAAAAAGTGAATTGCATATGGCCCATGGGCCATATGCAATTCACTTTTTCACCTGAGTTTTCTCCTAGGAGATAATTTTTCATTTTCGATTTAAAAAACCTTCCAGCACTTTTCAACTACAAAAGTACCAAAAAGTGGGTGAACAAGTACTAACAAAATTATTTTGAGTGTTTTCTTGCTTTCTGCTGGCTTAAAAGGCATTTTGTTGACAAGTTTAAAAATATCACCTAGGAGAAAACTCAGGAGAAAAAGTGAATTGCATATGGGCCCATGTGTTTGTCATCTATTTATTATACAGGAATCTATATGGATACCTGGGCCCATATGCAATTCATTTTTTCACCCAAGTTTTCTCCCAGGTGGTATTTTCACAACTTGTAAATAAATTGCCTTCTAATCCACCAACAAGCCAACAAATGCTCAAAATAATTTTGACAGTACTTGTTCACCTACTTTTTGGTACTTTTTCCATGGCAAAATTCTAAAAAGTTATTTTAAATCGAAGACGAAAAATTATCTCCTAGGTCCAAACATAGTGCTAAGAGTTATTGGCCCATATGCAATTCACTTTTTCTCCATAGTTTTCTCCTAGGTGGTATTTTTAAACTTGTCAATAAAATGCCTTTTAAGCCACCAGAAAGCAAGAATAGGCTCAAAATAATTTTGATATCAATTTTTCACCTACTACTACTTTTTTAGTTGAAAAGTGCTGGAAAGTTTTTTAAAATTGAAGATCAAAAATTATCTCCTAGGAGAAAACTCAGGTGAAAAAGAGAATTGCATATGGCCCATTGTTTGAAAAATGTGGTCTTAAAGGAATACTGTAGGGGGGTCAGGGGAAAATGAGTTGAAGTTACCCGGGGCTTCTAATGGTCTCCCGCAGACATCCTGTGTTGGCGCAGCCACTCACCGATGCTCCGGCCCCGCCTCCGGTTCACTTCTGGAATTTCTGACTTTAAAGTCAGAAAACCACTGCGCCTGCGTTGCCGTGTCCTCGATCCCGCTGATGTCATCAAGAGCGCACAGCGCAGGCCCAGTATGGTCTGTGTCTGCGCAGTACGCTCCTGGTGACATCAGCGGGAGCGAGGACACGGCAACGCAGGCGCAGTGGTTTTCTGACTTTAAAGTCAGAAATTCCAGAAGTGACCCGGAGGCGGGGCCGGAGCATCGGTGAGTGGCTGCGCGGGCACAGGATGTCTGCGGGGGACCATTAGAAGCCCCGGGTAAGTTCAGCTCATTTTCCCCCGACCCCCCTACAGTATCCCTTTATGTACCAATATGTAATGGCAATGGTGATTAACTTCACACTCATCTGTGTTTCTACCACAATAAAAATGTTTTATAAACAAAGAAATTGTTTGGGTTTTAGTTATAGTAGAATTGTTTATCTTAAAACAATAGGGCATGAAATTGGAGAAATTGTGTATTTTTTCTATTTTTTTTTCTTCTATTTCCTTATAAAATACATAGAAATCAAAGTAATTACTATAAACAAGTATTACCCCCCAAAAAGCCTTATTTGTGGCAAAAAAACAAGGTATAGATCATTTAGGTGTGATAAGTATTGATAAAGTTATTGGCAAATGAATGGGAGGAGCGCTGAGAGGGGGAAATTGCTTACGTCCTCAAGGTGAAAGCACCCGTGGGCTGAAGTGGTTAAATTAATGGGTAACTTTTTAAGGACTTCAAATTAGTCAAATGTGTCAGTTTTGTTCCGCCAGCGTTAAATATTTCAAAATTACTCTTGAAAAATATCTACAAGCAAAATGGAAATATGAGAGGTTGAAAATTAATTTAATAATTTCCACTGTTGTGTGCCCAGAAATGAGGAGGTGGAACAAAATCCTGTTCCTTGTGCAGCGTACATGGAGCGTGTTTACTGAAGATACTTATTACTTGGAACTAGCAGAGGTTATTTAACCTTTTCCAATCCAATTTCTGGATCACTCACGTCAACACCCCCGCCTATCTCCCCCCCCCCTCCCCCCCACGTACTGAGGCAGCAGCATGGATACAGAGGGTCTCTACCTCCCCACAGTAGGCTTCAAGGAGAGAGGGCTGGGCTGGTGCCAGCTCACATGATGTAGCCCTGCCCCCTTTATGCTCACATGATGTATCCCCGCCCCCTTTATGCGCCACTGTAATTCTGTTATCACACAGAGCTACGGGGCGTGCTAGAGGGGATAAAAGCCCACATAGGGTGATGTTGTTGCGGAACTAGATCTGGCAGTGGTGCCCCTAGTGGTAAACCTAAATGCGCCCATGTTATATTCAAATTACGCGGTGCAGCGGCAGATGATGGGGCCAGCAGCAATCAAAGTGCCGGACTTAGTCTGCCATTTTGATCTAAAAAGGCTTCCGCTGTTTATCCGGCAACAGAGACACCTAGCGGCAGCCATTTTTCTCCTATGTAGGGGCTATGCTGGAAAAGGCCAATGTCAGACATGAGATTGGGAAGGGTTAAAATATCAAATCCTGAAAAGTGAAGGGATTTTATCTCACTGGTTTTGTTTCAGCAATCAATAGAGAACTTGTGTCAAGTGTTAACTGTCCTACCCTGAAGACTGGATCTATATAAATAATAAACTGAAGTTTCTGGCGCTATACAAATCAATAATAATAATAATACAATACAGGCTACCAAATTATAGCAAATGTTGACATCACACAGTTATCCCAGCTAGTCACTGCTGAACAGTGACATCACTGAGAATGCAGCCAATCCACTCACTAGAGACCAGTGACATCACTGAGAGTGCAGCCTATCCATTCACTAGAGACCAGTGACATCACTGAGAATGCAGCCTATCCATTCACTAGAGACCAGTGACATCACTGAGAGTGCAGCCTATCCATTCACTAGAGACCAGTGACATCACTGAGAATGCAGCCTATCCATTCACTAGAGACCAGTGACATCACGGAGAATGCAGCCTATCCATTCACTAGAGACCAGCGACATCACTGAGAATGCAGTCTATCCATTCACTAGAGACCAGTGACCTCACTGAGGAGGCAGCCTATCCATTCACTAGAGACCAGTGATATCCCTGAGATTGCAGCCTATCCATTCACTAGAAACCAGTGACCTCACTAAGGAGGCTGCCTATCCATTCACTAGAGACCAGTGATATCCCTGAGATTGCAGCCTATCCATTCACTAGAGACCAGTGACATCACTGAGAATGCAGCCTATCCATTCACTAGAGGACAGTGACATCACTGAGAATGCAGCCTATCCAATCACTAGAGACATGTGACATCACTGAGAATGCAGCCTATCCCTCCACTAGAGGCCAGTGACATCACTAAGAATGCAGCCTATCCATTCACTAGAGACCAGTGACATCACTGAGACTGCAGCCTATCCATTCACTAGAGACCAGTGACATCACTGACAATGCAGCCTATTACATCCTATACATATTTTCTGATTGTATTATCTTTTTGTGATTGTTGAGCCCAGCTTTTATTCCTGAGACGGTCATTAGACTGTATGTTGGAGATTCCGGCGTTACGTGGGGTAAATAAACATTTGGAGCAGTTTTTAGTATTACGTTGATAGAATCTGGGCTCCCAGCAGGACAGAAACACATTTAATTTTGCCTTTATTCAACAACAACTAAATGCAATTAAACGTAATCCAAATTGTTGGTGTTATTTTGGAGCGGCGGAGGCGGGCGTGTTGTCCAAGTTTCTCCTCCGTAGCCCCGTGTTTGTTCAGCGCATAGTTTTAATTTTTAAAACACAAGTTGGCCCCACTTGCCTCATTTTATAACTTTGTTTAATAATTGACTTCTTTTTATTGGAAGATGCAAAAGCAAAACAGCAGCTGTGTTTTATAATCTAATGCACTCCTTAATACCTTAAAAAGGAGACAAAGACCTCCAGCCAATCAGTTAACTTCATTGGCAACCAGTCCCAGCGCTGCTTTATGAGGCTGCCAGCTAAATTCAGCGTTTCTTTATTATCCCTGGGTGGGAAGGGACAACAGGGAAATCCAAATACAAGTGCACCTCTATTTCATGCAGATGAAGGGATTTAAAGAGACTCTGTATAAAAAAAAAAGTCCCCTGGGAGGTACTTACCATCCCTGTAGCTGAAGGGAATCCAGCGCTGGCTCCCCCAAATCCTCCCCCTACAAGGCTTACAAGCAGGGCTGCCATCAGAAATTTTGGGGCCCCTCACACATCATCAGGCTTGCCCCCCCTCCCTAGGCTCACCTACTGGTTGTTGTGCCCGCCCACTAGCTACCCCATCCCTGTGCCTCTTTTGTCTGCCTCTGTTCCCCTGTGCCTTCCCCCCCCATGTTACCGCTTATCCCCTTCTGTCTCAGGTCGTCCCCCTGCCCTAGCTAGGTGTAGGTGCCCCCCAGTATAGTTATCCAGGCATAGGTGCCCCCAGTATAGGTAGCCAGGTATAGGTGCCCCCAGTAGAAGTAGCCAGGTGGTGGTGCCCCAGTATAGGTAGCGCCCCAGTATAGGTAGCCTGGTGCAGATTCCCTCAGTGTAGGTAGCCTGGTATACCTGGTGTCCCAGTATAGGCCACCAAGAAACAGGTGCCCCCAGTATAGGTATTTAACTATAGGTGGTGCCCCGGTATAGGTAGCCTGGTATAGGTAGCCTGGTATGGGTGGTGCACCAGTATAGGTTAGCCAGGTACAGGTGCCCCCAGTGTAGGTAGCAAGTTATAGGCTCCCCAGTATAAGTAGCCAGGTACAGGTGGTGCCTTCAGTATAGGTAGCCAGGTATTGGTGGTGCCCCAGTATAGGTAGCTAGGTATATGTGGTTCCAGCCCCAATATAGGTGGTGCCCCAGTATAGGTAGCTAGGTATATGTGGTTCCAGCCCCAATATAGGTGGTGCCCCAGTATAGGTAGCTAGGTATAGCTGGTTTCAGCCCCAGTATAGGTAGCCAGGGATAGGTGGTGGCCCAGTATAGGTAGCCTGTAGCCAGATATAGGTGGTGCCCCAGTATAGGTAGCTAGGTATAGCTGGTTCCAGCCCCAGTATAGGTAGCCAGGCATAGGTGGTGGCCCAGTATAGGTAGCCTGTAGCCAGATATAGGTGGTGCCCCAGTATAGAAAGTCCACTGTAGCGGGCTCACTCATCTGCTCCCAATGTTCAAGTGCTGATGTCACTCTTCTCTCAGTGATGGAACGTGGTTTGCTGGTGAGCCACAGACCCGCAGCCAGCACATGCGGCCCTTCCAGTGATTTGGGGGGGATGGGCCCCCAGAAGCCCTGGGCCCCTCACTGCAGTGTCAGTTGTCCCCCCCGATGGCTGCCCTGCTTACAAGACTTGATTTATTTACCTCTCCAGGATCCAGCTCAGGTGCAGTAGCGGTTCTTCGTTTGGGCTAGGCGGAAATAGCCGAGCTCGATCGTATCCGCTCTACTGCACAGGCGCCAAAGGATTTGAGCCTGCGCAGTAGAGCGGATCGATCAGGTTCGACTATTTCCACCTTAACCCGACGGAAGGACGGCTAGTGCTCCTGCGCAGGATCTTGGAAGGTAAATACTTACATTGCCGCAATTCGGGGTGCTGCAGCTGGAGATTGCCGGGGTACCGGAGGATGGGGAAAGCCTCGTTAGGATCCAGAGGCTTCCCCCTCCCGAGATAAGTACCCTCCAGGGGATGTTTTCCTTAATACAGGTTTTCGTTAACCTGGGCCATTTTAAAAGCATATTTTCTCCCCTAAATGTAGGTTGCGTCTTATGGCCCGAAGGTGTCCCCCAAAAGTAAATATTGCAGTCCCCTGTGTTCCTTTTGTTCCCCTGTGTCCTCCTTTGCCCCCACCTGTGTCTCTTCTGTCCTCTTTTGCCCCCCCCCCCCCCATCTCTCGCATACACATGGATGCAACTAGCCAAAAGTAGACTTTGCTGCATCTGTTTTGAATGCAAGTTGTGTAATCTGCCCGTGTGTGGGCTCTGCACATCTATGCAGCAGGTCAACTCGGGTGCAGCCTGTATTTGGAAGTGCTGCCAATATCTCCTGTTGTACAAAATTGTAAGGGGGGGCAGTGCACGCCTCCGATGGTTTCAGGCGGTGCCTCTGCCAATCCTTTCCCTGTTCTTTAAACAAAGTTTTTTTTAATTTGACAATGGCAACACATTTCACCATTGTCAAATAAAAACCTTTGTGTTTTATCCCTCCTGGCGGTTTGTCAAAATCCGCCAGGGGGCAGCAAATACATTTTTAAAAAAAAAAATTTTTTTTTCATGTAGCGAGACGAGGCAGCGCACGGGGTCTGGGGGGGGGGGGCGGCTGCGGCAACGTGTATAGCGGCGGATCGGCGGGTAGCGGCGGCGATCGGGCATTGCACGCAGCACGCAGCTAGCAAAGTGCTAGCTGCGTGCAGCAAAAAAAAAATTATGCAAATCGGCCCAGCGGGGCCTGAGTGGTGCCTCCCGGCGGCATAGCCCGTGCTCAGCACGGGCTTACCGCCAGGGAGGTTAAACCACAATTAGAGTCATCTTTTGAGTTAAGTCACCTCGTCATTACTTATTTTATTGGTTTTATTGCAGGATTGTCAGCCATAAAATCAAATTCAATTTACCTATTGTTCAGTGTTTATTATGTAGTCTACATTCCAATATAATCATAAATGTGTCTGTAATGTATCTTATCTCAGTCAGCCTGGCTCCATTCTAGTACATTACCGGGGAGGGGGAAGCTTATTATCTCCCCTCCCACATTCCTGTTCCTCACTGATTGGCTGAGGGCAGTTCAGTGTGACACGAAGCTGAGAAGGGAAATTCACCTTACCCCTATGCAGAAGCTGCTGAAATACAATTTATGCTGTGCTCACATCTGTTTACAAAGCAAACTACATATTACAGTGCAGTTTCTAGATGGAAAAAAAGAGTAAGTGAGGAAATGACACCAGGATTGGCATCAGTCAGAGGCAGTGAAGATGGAAAATGACAGTTTTCGCTTTATTTACTACTGGCTGATGACCCGGCAGAGTCATCTGGCTGATGACCCGGCAGAGTCATCTTTTGAGTTAAGTCACCTCGTCATTACTTATTTTATTGGTTTTATTGCAGGATTGTCAGCCATAAAATCAAATTCAATTTACCTATTGTTCAGTGTTTATTATGTAGTCTACATTCCAATATAATCATAAATGTGTCTGTAATGTATCTTATCTCAGTCAGCCTGGCTCCATTCTAGTACATTACCGGGGAGGGGGAAGCTTATTATCTCCCCTCCCACATTCCTGTTCCTCACTGATTGGCTGAGGGCAGTTCAGTGTGACACGAGGCTGAGAAGGGAAATTCACCTTACCCCTATGCAGAAGCTGCTGAAATACAATTTATGCTGTGCTCACATCTGTTTACAAAGCAAACTACATATTACAGTGCAGTTTCTAGATGGAAAAAAAGAGTAAGTGAGGAAATGACACCAGGATTGACATCAGTCAGAGGCAGTGAAGATGGAAAATGACAGTTTTCGCTTTATTTACTACTGGCTGATGACCCGGCATTGCTCGGGTATGTATTTGGCTGGTGTTGGCTCCGCCCACATTTTCTTACCCTAACACACAATTACTCAATCACCTAGTTTGTGAGCTTTCTGTCTTTGGCATCAATAATTTGCATTGAAATGAAACAAATCTGATTGGCTGTGGCTCCACCCTCTTTTCTGAAACCTCAGTCACCCAACTGGGGTTGACCAACTGTACCAGGTGTACCAGGTTGGGTTGACCAATGGCCAACTGTACCAGGTTTGAGGCTTGTGCCATTAACAGTACAAGAATGGCAGCAATTAAGTATTCCCATTGAAAATCAATAGGTGGATTTTGATTGGCTTTTTTAGGCTTCACTCACTTTTCTGAATATTAATCCCAGTCACCCAGTAACCAACTGTGCAAAGTTTGAGAACCCTGCCATTAACAGTGTAAGAATGGCTGCAGTTTACATTTTCCCAGTGAAATTTGTATTTGTCTCCGCCCAGTTTTTGGTTATGGGGATAAAAATTATCCTATATGTTATTCCAGGTAATGTACTATGTACAAACTTCATTCAAATCCGTTCAGCCATTGTTGCGTGATCGAGTAACAAACATCCAAACATCTTAACATCCGAACTTTCCCATTTATTTATTTTTTTTTGAAGATTCTTTATTTATAATAACATTTTTCAAAAGACAATACATAGAAATATGCACATTGAATAGCACATAAAGCATTAGAGTAGAAAAACATTGGTACTGTGAACAATGTTGTCTTGATAGCAAACCAGTGCCATCAAGAATATTTTCTGTTATCTTTAAATGCAATACCGTCTAGTATCATATGAGTCAGATGAACCTGAGATGAGTTTATATCGGCAAAAGAGACCAAGTTACATTGTATCTAATAGTTAAAGGGGATCCCAGGGCCCAGAGGGAGCACACACCTGGGATTCCATTATAACTTAGTATGGAAGTCCAGTAGGGTAACCATCTGACTGCTTAATCCAAAATAATCTATAGCGAATAGGTTTAATATAATCAAAGAAGTTAGAAGAGAGAGAGAGAAAGAAAAGAAAAAGAAGAATGAGGAGAATGCATGCCGCTCCACACAGGCGTCCGCCACCCTGCAAGCCCATTGGCCAAGGGGATAATCAGTTGTATTCACAGTGCGGTTCCATGAGATTGGAATTTTTAGGATATAGCAAGTCTAGGAAGATGTGAGAGAGGCGTACCTGGGGGACTCTTTAAATTCAAACCACCCGAACTAGATCTTCCAATATTGGTCTCGTTTTTCCCGCATACTAGCCGTTAGAGCTTCCATCTTTTCCACCCAATCAATCTCTTGAAGCCACTCCTGTATAGAGGGGGGTTCGGACATTTTCCACTTTCTGGCTATCAGAATTTTTGCAGCATTAATTAAGTGTCTAGTGAGGGTTTTTTGGTATTTCCTTATCGACCATTGATTGTGATGTAATAGAAAGAAGGCAGGGGAGTCAGGGGGAAGATAATCTGTTAGTATATGCATTATTTCTCTCACATCCTCCCAGAATCGCTTCAGTTTGTTGCAGGACCAAAATACATGGACTAGCGTGCCTGTTTCCAGACCACATCTCCAGCACAGCGGAGAGGATGATGAGTACATTTTGTGTGAGCCTGGAAGGAGTCAAGTACCATCTAGTAAACACTTTCTAGCCTGCCTCCTGGCTCCTTGAAGAAATAGACTTATGAGAGAAGACAAGAATTTTGTGCCATTGCTTATCAGAGAAGGACATATTTAGGTCCCTTTCCCATTTGACTTTATGTATTTTTACTGTATGTAGAACAGGGGTCTTCAGTGTCATTTAGTAATGAGTATACCAAGGAGAGAGTGCCTCTTATTGTTCCCTTATCCATGCACGTTTTTTCAAAGAGTGAGAGAGATCTAGAGAAATTCGCCCTTGACCCTTGTGTCATAAGAAAATGGTCAAACTGGAGAAGGCTCCAAGCGTCGAGATTGTGGATACTGAAAGAGGTCCGGAGTTCTCCTAGGGTCACCCATCTCCCCCCGAGAATCAAATGCATGGCCCTAAGAGGGGCGTCTAATCGCCATTTCTGGTAGCTATTAGTACCGAGACCCAGTGGTTACCTAGAAGGGGAGAAGGCCATGGTGAGATAGCTGGCTTCTCTCTTACTTTCAGAAATGTTTTAAGGGTTTGAGTGATTAGAGTCGTGGCCATCGTCGGGGTGGTGGGGGATTGAAGTGACCATGGTAGTAGTTCTAATTTATGTCCCATTAGTTCCTCCTCAATACCCACCCAGCGCTTGTGAGCTGCATGTCTATGCCAGTCAATGAATCAAATAAGGACTGCAGCTGTGTGATATAGTCGGGGATTTGGTATTGCCATACCACCCAGTTCCTTAGGGGCTGTCTGGATGGAATATTTCAACCTAGGTTTGCGGCCCTTCCAGATAAAGCGGGAGAAGGCTTGGGAGACCTGTTTGAAATATGAGCAAGGGATAAATATGGGCATTGTTTGAAAGAGGTAAAGAAGTCTTGGCATGATTGTCATTTTGATAATGGAGCTTCTGCCAAACCAGGAAAACTGGGTTCTATCCCAATTAATAAGGTCCTGTTTGATGCGTTCCAGGGCGGGGGGGGGGGGGGGGAAATTGTGGGAGAATATATCTTGTGGATTTGGAGTGATTTGGATGCCCAAATATTTCAGGGATTTACTAGGCCACTTAAAGGGGAAGTTGCGAACTTTCCCATTTATTATATTAGCGAGATATAAAACTCACTGAAATCAAAACATGGACAGTACAAAATACATGTTATACTAGTAGAAGAAATATTTATCTACTTATGCTGTATATATGTGTTTTTTTCTTCCTAGGATAGTATGGCTGTCCCTGCTGCTTATGGTTTATTTCTATTCTCCATTTGTACATACAAAAACTGAAATATTTTAGAGAATATCGTAAAATATTTTACAAAGCTAAGTGTCCTTAGAGTATGTGATAATGATAGTAATAGTATGTAGTACTAAGAAAAAATAACATTCTTGCAATAGATGCCCTTTAACCTCCTTAGCGGTAACCCCGAGCTGAGCTCGGGGTAAGCCGCTGTGGAGGATTGCTCAGGCCCCACTGGGCCGATTTGCATAATTTGCAAATCGGCCCAGCACTTTGCTAGCTGCGTGTAACCTCCGATCGCCGCCGCTGAGCGCCGATTCGCCGCTACCCGCCGCGTTACAGAGTGCCCCCCGGAGACCCCGTGCGCTGCCTGGCCAATCAGTGCCAGGCAGCACTGAGGAGTGGATCGGGACTCCCTCTGACGCCACGACGTTGATGACGTCTTCGCGCCCGTCGCCATGGTGACGGGGAAGCCCTAAAGGAAATCCCGTTCAGAACGGGCTTTCCGGATTTCCGGACGGGCTTGATTGCCGGAGGCAATTGGAGGGGGTGGGGGGCTATCATGTAGCTAGCGCTAGGCTAGCTACATGATTTAAAAAAAAAATTAAAAAATTGTGCTGCGCTGCCTCCCTGGCGGATTTAATTGACAGCCAGGGAGTGGTGAAAACCATACTTTAAAGTGAACTTGAACTCTTGCACAGAACACAAGGAAAACCAAGAGAACTGCACCCTGAGTGTTTTTAGAGAGAAGAACCTGTCTAATCCCCCCTCATCTTCAAGTAATCACAAGTGTGATTTGAACTTTTAGCGGTGTCAGCACAGAGATTTGGCAGTCCTCAGCAGACACAGCTAATATGTACACACAGGATGTTAACCCTTTCTCTGCTTCCATGAAAGCAGAAAGTAGACTCACTGCAGATTTATTGCAGGAGTTCTGTAAGCTGTAGCAAAAAAACAAGCATGCAGCTAATCCAGGCAGAGACATCTGATCTGCTGCATGCTCGTTCAGGGTCTATGGCTAAAAGCATTAGAAGCAGATCATCAGCAGGACAGCCAGGCAACTGGTATTGCTTAAAGACCACCTCCAGCCAAAAAATGTCTGAATGGCAATACATACAGTGGTTTGCAAAAGTATTTGGCCCCCTTGAAGTTTTCCACATTTTGTCACATTACTGCCACAGACATGAATCAATTTTATTGGAATTCCACGTGAAAGATCAATACAAAGTGGTGTGCACATGAGAAGTGGAGCGAAAATCATACATCATTCCAAACATTTTTTTTACAAATAAATAACTGCAAAGTGGGGTGTGCGTAATTATTCAGCCCCCTGAGTCAATACTTTGTACAACCACCTTTTGCTGCAATTACAGCTGCCAGTCTCTTTTAGGGTATGTCTCTACCAGCTTTGCACATCTAGAGACTGAAATCCTTGCCCATTCTTCTTTGCAAAACAGCTCCAGCTCAGTCAGATTAGATGGACAGCGTTTGTGAACAGCAGTTCTCAGATCTTGCCACAGATTCTCGATTGGATTTAGATCTGGACTTTGACTGGGCCATTCTTACACACGGATATGTTTTGTTTTAAACCATTCCATTGTTGCCCTGGCTTTATGTTTAGGGTCATTGTCCTGCTGGAAGGTGAACCTCCGCCCCAGTCTCAAGTCTTTTGCAGTCTCCAAGAGGTTTTCTTCCAAGTTTGCCCTGTATTTGGATCCATTCATCTTCCCATCAACTCTGACCAGCTTCCCTGTCCCTGCTGAAGAGATGCACCCCCCAAGCATGATGCCGCCACCACCATATTTGACCGATTGGGATGGTGTGTTCTGAGTGATGTGCAGTGTTAGTTTTCTGCCACACATAGCATTTTGCATTTTGGCCAAAAAGTTCCATTTTGATCTCATCTGACCATTGCACCTTCTTCCACATGTTTGCTGTGTCCCCCCACATGCCTTGTGGCAACCTGCAAACGGGACTTCTAATGCTTTCTGTTAACAATGGCTTTCTTCTTGCCACTCTTCCATAAAGGCCAACTTTGTGCAGTGCACGACTAATTGTTGTCCTATGGACAGATTCCCCCACCTGAGCTGTAGATCTCTGCAGCTCGTCCAGAGTCACCATGGGCCTCTTGACTGCATTTCAGATCAGTGCTCTCCTTGTTCGGCCTGTGAGTTTAGGTGGACGGCCTTGTCTTGGTAGGTTTACAGTTGTGCCATACTCCTTCCATTTCTGAATGATCGCTTGAACAGTGCTCCGTGTGTTGTTCAAGGCTTTGGAAATCTTTTTGGTAGCCTAAGCCTGCTTTAAATGTCTCAATAACTTTATCCCTGACCTGTCTTGTGTGTTCTTTGGACTTCATGGTGTTGTTGCTCCCAATTTTTCTCAGACAACCTCTGAGGCCATCACAGAGCAGCTGTATTTGTACTGACATTAGATTACACACAGGTGCACTCTATTTAGTCATTAGCACTCATCAGGCAATGCCTATGGGCAACTGACTGCACTCAGACATAAGTCGGGCTGAATATTTACACACCCCACTTTACAGTTATTTATTTGTAAAAAATGTTTGAACCATGTATGATTTTCGTTCCACTTCTCACGTGTACACCACTTCGTATTGGTCTTTCACGTGGAATTTCAGTAAAAGTGATTCATATTTGTGGCAGTAATATGACAAAATGTGGAAAACTTCAAGGGGGCCTGAATACTTTTGCAAACCACTGTATATCTGTAAGCAGCACTTCTTTATTCTTCATGAAGCTGAAAGCATTGTCCCCTCCTCTTCAGCCTGGTTAACTCCCCTGCCCCTCCCTCCCCTGCTCTCTGCCTGCCTGAATCAAATTACTTCTATTTTCACAGTGTGTGCGAGAGAGAAGAGACAGGAGAACTGCAGCAGTCTGTCTCATCTTGTCTGTTAGCTATAATTCTTATTTCAGATGTATGTCTATCTGCCTAGATTAGATCACATGGACATGAGGGGAGGAGTTAGGACATCTATCCCCCAGCATCTTTTGCACCTATGGTTTGGAAAGAAAGAAAAATGCCAGGGCCCAATTAAAAAAAAAAAAAAAAGTTTTGAGTTGTTACACACTATAACTTTACATTCATTTTCCTAACCACATAATCCATCTGTGCTATTTGACTGCATTATCCTCTTTCCGTAGGATGTAAACTTGTCACGACTAATCACCAATAACGTTTTGAGGTTTTTGGGGGTTTTTTGTGTTTGTCTGTTAATGAAAAACATTATGTTATTAACATTTATGAAAGGTTCAGCAATTGTAAGTGACATAACTGCTTAAACAGGAAGTGGAGCTAACACGGGTCCAGACTCTCCTAATCAAATTCACATTTTCTGTAAACCGGAGCGAAATCTCAAACAGGCAGAACAAATCCTCTCAAACTGCGCAGGTGGCTGGTTGGTCGTAATTCATGGCTCATATTGCAGTTCGTCGCTCTGCGCCAAAGAGGAAAAGAGACTCCCGTCAGCACTAAATTGCTGGAGGAACTTATCTGGTTGTTATAAAATGAATCATCTGCAGTCATACAACCAAACTTAAAGTGTACCCGAAAATATGAAAAAAAAAAACAGATACCTAAGGATCGGAATCCTCTGGATCCTGGATTACCCCAGGAAACCTCTCTCTGCTGGTAGTTTTATGTGGTATGGTGGTTCAGAGTGGCAGGAGCAAAGCCTATGGCACAGGCAGCTGCTTTGACTGTATTCCTTCACAAGGGGAGGTGCCAACACAACCTGTGCCACCATTGTACAGTCACTAGGCCCCACAGAGGCTGCCACAGGCCAGAGTCTGATACAGCATTCCCCCCACCCCACCCCCTATCTGCTGCTGCAGTCATGTTCCCGCCTTTCCCTGCTCAGTGTTCTCCCCAGAATTTTTTTCTAGCCGGGTGGTATGAAAAAGTAGCCTGGTGGTATGAAAAAATAGCCGGGTGGAGTGAGATGAGAGAATGCAGGGCTGGTGCTTCTCTGCTTACAGCAGAGGAGGAGGTAAGCTGATAGCAGCCGGGTGGTCACCAAAAATAGCTGGGTGGAGCACCTGCCTAAAAGAGCCTGGGGAGAACACTGCTGCTGTTTGTGCAAGTTGAGCAAACTAGGCTCATGATCCCAGTGTAGGTCTCTCCAACTAGAACCTTAAAAATGAAGGTGCAGAAAGCCATCTCAGGGAGGGGAGCCTTAGCGGATCCTGCTCTCTCTATGATAAAGACCAAGGAGAAGGTCTCTGTTCCAAAGAGGACTATCGTTTATCGTCGCCAGGCTCGTTTGGCAGGTAGCGATCCCTTCCAGAATTTGGTCAAGGGGACTGGGTTCTGTCAGTGAATGTGCAAGATCATCTGGAGGTCGGGCCTCTTGATTGCCCCACAAGTTCACTCTATCTTGGCTCAAGTGCTGGAACTTGCGAAGTTTGGCTGCAACTTCTGCTGCATGGCGAATCATTACCGGGGACACAGCTAGCGAGGGAGTGTTCACCGATGTCAGGGTTTGTAGTCGCCACCGTGCCTATTTGGGATGGCTTTATGGATAACAACACGAGAGCCAGCTAGACTTGTGTCTTCACCTCATGAGCTTCCGGCCACGCCCCAGACCTCTCCAACTAGTGGTTATAGTGCAGCTCCTGCTCTGTGTGGCAGTTCCCATTTTGGGAAAAGTGATTAAGGCTAAATGTCAGAGCGCAGCCATGAGCGGAGCCATGGCCACCAGCACTGTGATTGTAGGTGTGATTTGCAAGACCACTGAAAAGTCCTTGATAACTGAATCAACAAAAGGGATCCACCCTGAACCCCACACTTGCCTGCCCCTGCTGAGCCTTGGGCAACCGCCTTGGCCTTGTGGAAGATCCGGCCCTGAAACATAAAAAGATTGATACCCACCATTGCCCCTGATGAGTCACGCCCTCTAGTGACGAAACGCGTAGGGCGGAGCCACGCACGCTTCCAGGAAAACACACCAGAGACGAGGGTTGCCGGCGCCGCGGCGGGGAACCTGGAGGACGTCTATTGGATGTGTGAGATATGCTATTACCTTTCTTTTATCTGGTACGCAGTTTTAATGTGGGGCTTTTTTGGCCATATTAAAAAAGATTTTATGCCATGAGAGGCGGCTTCATATGTTTTCTCCTAGTTCTGCTGGTGAAGTCTATGTTTGATACGCCTGTTTGAAAGAATATCTTTGGTGAGCAGGGGATTTAGGAGGGGAGCGTGACCCCCGTCCTGCAAGCGGTGGAAGTTTCCTAGCACAAAGTGTGGTTTCATACACAGGGGGTACTAGTGCTGGAAGTTTAGCCGCTATGTGCGCATATGTTTTATTGCTATTATAGGACCTGGAGTGAGACCTATTGAGGAATCGTTTGCCAGTGGCGCTGCTGTGAATATCTTAGAATGTTCGTTTTACCTGCAGAGAGAGGCTTTGATGCTAGGGGAAGGGTTGACATTTGCTTTCAGACACTTTCCCATTAAGAATTTGGGCACCTGAGAATATATGGACAAAATGACAAAACATCAAAGCATCCGGTGATTAATGAATCATTAGATAATAAATGAGAGATAATGGTTAAAGGGATACTGTAGGGGGGTCGGGGGAAAATGAGCTGAACTTACCCGGGGCTTCTAATGGTCCCCCGCAGACATCCTGTGCCCGCGCAGCCGCAAACCGATGCTCCGGCCCCGCCTCCGGTTCACTTCTGGAATTTCTGACTTTAAAGTCAGAAAACCACTGCGCCTGCGTTGCCGTGTCCTCGATCCCGCTGATGTCATCAAGAGCGCACAGTATGGTCTGTGTCTGCGCAGTACACTGCTGGTGACATCAGCGGTGACATCAGCGGGAGCGAGGACACGGCAACGCAGGCGCAGTGGTTTTCTGACTTTAAAGTCAGAAATTCCAGAAGTGAACCGGAGGCGGGGCCGGAGCATTGGGGAGTGGCTGCGCCAACACAGGATGTCTGCGGGGGACCATTAGAAGCCCCGGGTAAGTTCAGCTCATTTTCCCCCCACCCCCATACAGTATCCCTTTAACACAGAAAACTTTTGTGCTGATAGTAAAGTACAGATTTACAGGAGAAATACTTACTAGCTACTAACTTTGAAGCTTCCGATACTAACTTTTAAGCAGTCCTGAACTCAGAACTTCCTCTCTGCTCTAAAAGATAAGCAACATCATAATAACTTTTAAAGAAAAAAAAACATTTCTGTGTTCCAGCTGATACAAATCCTGCAATAAATCTGCAATGTGTCTACTTCCTGCTTTCATGGAAGCAGACATAGGGTTAACATCCTGTGTTTACCAATTAGCTGCTCTGCCGAGGCAGCCAGCTGACATAGCTGAGAGATCAAATTACAACGTGTGATGAGTCACAGGTGAGGGGGAATCAGACAGGCTAAACTCTCTATAATATATACAGGGTGGATTTCTCTGTTTTACTTCAGTCCTTTGCAAGAGTTCGGATGCACTTTAATCTGTCGTTTTTGCGTTAGCACTTTTCCCAAAAATGGAACAGTATTATGCTAACATCCTGAGTTTTTATCTCCCTTTTAATGCATCCCAAAATGTAATTTGCTTTAGCTGCAGCTGCTTGGCATTGTATACGTTTATATAACTTTTTGTCAATGAGTTCTCCTAAGTTCCTCTTCAAGTTTACGAAATACTGCAGAGAATGTTAGCAATACAAAGTATACAGGCATGTCACCCACTTACAGAGTACATAGCCATGCCACTGACTGTCCTCAGAGGAGCTCACAATCTAATCCTACCATAGTCATAGTCTAATGTCCTACCATATTATTATTATTTATGTATTTATTTATATAGCACTAACATCTTCTGCAGCACTTTACAGAGTGCATAGTCATGTCACTGACTGTCCTCAGAGGAGCTCACAATCTAATCCTACCATAGTCATAGTCTAATGTCCTACCATATTATTATTATTTATGTATTTATTTATATAGCACTGACATCTTCTGCAGCACTTTACAGAGTGCATAGTCATGTCACTGACTGTCCTCAGAGGAGCTCACAGTCTAATCCTACCATAGTCATAGTCTAATGTCCTACCATATTATTATCATGTATTTATATAGCACTGACATCTCCTGCAGCACTTGACAGAGTACATAGTCATGTCACTGACTGTCCTCAGAGGAGCTCACAGTCTAATCCTACCATAGTCATAGTCTAAATGTCCTACCATATTATTATTATGTATTTATATAGCACTGACATCTCCTGCAGCACTTTACAGAGTACATAGTCATGTCACTGACTGTCCTCAGAGGAGCTCACACTCTAATCCTACCATAGTCATAGTCTAATGTCCTACCATATTATTACCATGTATTTATATAGCACTGACATCTTCTGCAGCACATTACAGAGTACATAGTCATGTCACTGACTGTCCTCAGTGGAGCTCACAGTCTATTCCTACCATAGTCATAGTCTAATGTCCTACCATATTAGTATTATTATTTATGTATTTATTTATATAGCACTGACATCTTCTGCAGCACTTTACAGAGTGCATAGTCATGTCACTGACTGTCCTCAGAGGAGCTCACACTCTAATCCTGCCATAGTCATAGTGTAATGTCCTACCATATTATTATGTATTTATATAGCACAGACATCTTCTGCAGCACATTACAGAGTACATAGTCATGTCACTGACTGTCCTCAGAGGAGCTCACACTCTAATCCTGCCATAGTCATAGTGTAATGTCCTACCATATTATTATGTATTTATATAGCACTGACATCTTCTGCAGCACATTACAGAGTACATAGTCATGTCACTGACTGTCCTCAGAGGAGCTCACACTCTAATCCTAACATAGCCATAGTCTAATGTCCTACCATATTATTATTATTATGTATTTATATAGCACTGACATCTTCTGCAGCACAATACAGAGTACATAGTCATGTCACTGACTGTCCTCAGAGGAGCTCACAATCTAATCCTACCATAGTCATAGTCTAATGTCCTTCCATATTATTATTATGTATTTATATAGCACTGACATCTCCTGCAGCACTGTACAGAGTACATAGTCATGTCACTGACTGTCCTCAGAGGAGCTCACAATCTAATCCTACCATAGTCATAGTCTAATGTCCTACCATATTATTATTATGTATTTATATAGCACTGACATCTTCTGCAGCACTGTACAGAGTACATAGTCATGTCACTGACTGTCCTCAGGAGGAGCTCACAATCTAATCCTACCATAGTCATAGTCTAATGTCCTACCATATTATTATTATGTATTTATATAGCACTGACAGTCTGCTAGGCACTGTACATACACATGTCTATCTCATCATGTCGCCTGTCACCTCGGTTGTCCTTTAAGCTCTGCCACTCAGTGTTTTGAAGGACTGGGAAAGTATTTGTGCTCTCATGAAATTATGGGTAATTCCAGTAAGCTATGGCTGTTCCTCATGCTTTGGGGTGTATGGTGCATGAGGCCGTCTCCCATGCGGAATGCATCCAGTATGAGGTCAGTAGCTCCCACCCCCCTGACCGAATGACTATCACATCTGTGCTATTAATCAAATGCCAATCGCATAATGAGTGAGCAGCTCAGCTTGGCTTGCCCGACATGCCTCTCATTGAATGCGCGGAGATAATTAGTTTGGGAGCAGCAGACGCCTAATCAGGCCCTACAACCGGTCATGCCAATTTGGCCAAGTCTTCCCAACCCCTTGCCAAGTGGCTGACAGAATGTGAGAGTTTTTGTGACATAGGCTTTCATGTGGGGACAAAGAGGCATCGACAGACAGCTCATCCTTCCTAATATCCATTATATCGTCCAATAAATCGCCAACCGGACCTCGCTCACCTTCGGTCATCTGCGTCTTTGGCGTAAGGGCAAAAGGGGCGGGTTTTATTCACAGCGGTGCAAGGAAATCTGGAGAGAGTGCGGGGCAGATTCCTGCATCCAGAATTTTGAATTTTTAAAAATAATTTTTGCTAAAATTTTCTTTGCATTTGAAAAATCCGCAAAAAGTTGAATCTCTCCCTTCTGATACAAGTGCAGTAAGGTCCGGTTCTGATACAATCGTACAACTCTAATACAGTTCTTTATAATGCCTGAAGAAGAAACTTAAAGGAATACTGTAGGGGGTTGGGAGAAAATTAGTTGAACTTACCCGGGGCTTCTAATGGTCCCCTGCAGACATCCTGTACCCGCGCAGCCACTCACCGATGCTCCGGCCCCGCCTCCGGTTCACTTCTGGAATTTCAGACTTTAAAGAGGAACTGTAGATAGAAAATAAACACATTGTTTCACTTACCTGGGGCTTCCCCAGGCCCCCAGCAGCCATCTTGTCCCGCGCCGCTCCTCGACGAGCCACCGTTCTCCCGCCGCCGGGCCACTGCGCCTGCGCGGCTCTGGCCACACGTATCTTTTCTTTGCGTTCCCCGCTATTGCAGAGAGGAACGCGAAGAAAGGATACGCTTGGCAAGGCTGCGCTGGCCTCGACTTACAAGTCGAGGTACGGGATGGAGCGGTGGCGGGAGAATGGAGGCTCGGGCAGGAACTGCGCAGGACAGGACGGCTGCTGGGGGCTTGGGGAAGCCCCAGGTAAGTGAAACAGTGTGTTTATTTTCTATCTACAGTTCCGCTTTAAAGTCTGAAAACCACTGCGCGGCCGTGTCCTCGCTCCCGCTGATGTCACCAGGAGTGTACTGCGCAGGCACAGACCATACTGGGCTTGTGCTATACACTCCTGGTGACATCAGCGGGAGCGAGGACGCGGCAACGCAGGCGCAGTAGTTTTCAGACTTTAGAGCTCTTACACAGTGGGATGTTGCGTTGCAGGGGAGGTCGCATAACGTTCCCCTAACGCAACGCATGGTGGTGCTAAAGTTGGACGCTACATAGAGCCGCGTTATGCGGCTCTTGGTGCGCTGTTTTCATTCGATAGAACCGGCAATGATTCATATGAATCATTCCTAGCAGGCAGACAACCGAGAATGATTCATATGAATCATTGCTAGCAGGCAGAGAACCGAGAATGATTCCTATGAATCATTGCTAGCAGGCAGAGAACCGAGAATGATTCATATGAATCATTGCTAGCAGGCAGAGAACCAAAAATGATTCATATGAATCATTGCTAGCAGGCAGAAAATGATTTATATGAATCATTGCTAGCAGGCAGAGAATGATTCATATGAATCATTGCTAGCAGGCAGGAACCGGGAATGATTCATATGAATCATTGCTAGCAGGCAGAGAATGATTCATATGAATCATTGCTAGCAGGAAGAGAACCGGCATTGCAGTGCAGTGAATATTAATTAGCCATGTGGCTAGGCAAAATAGCGGACTCTCCCCTCCTCTCCTGCACACAAAAACCAATAAAACAACATTACTGAGCATGTGCAAACAGTCTAACGTGGCTAAAACCGCGTATAAGGCACAGCATGCTGCACCTTCATAGAATGTGCAGCGTTACACTGCAACGCAACGTGGGCACTGTGAACAGCCCATTGATTTTTTCATTACTGTGAGTTGGGCTGCTTTACAGGCTGCTCTAACGTGCGCCTGTAACGTCCCACTGTGAAAGCAGCCTTAAAGTCTGAAATTCCAGAAGTGAACTGGAGGCGGGGCCAGAGCATCGGTGAGTGGCTGCGCCGGCACAGGACGTCTGCGGGGGACCATTAGTAGCCCCGGGTAAGTTCAACTCATTTTTCCCCGACCCCCTTACAGTATTCCTTTAATGTTTTGAAAGCTTGTAATGAACCATGTACAGTTAGTCATTAACTGCTTAAAGGATTTACGAGGCGAACATACAAAATATAGTTAATTACCTCATGGCCATTGCAGTCCTCCTTGCAGACTATCAGCGCCTCCCTTGTCACTGTCTGGCGCTCTGTTATCATAATCCAAGCTGTGGTGCAGGTCCCGACCCTGCCCAGGATCGCCCTATTAGTTTGCAATTAAAATCGCCGCTTTAAAAATCCTAAGTTCTCTTAGCCGCTAATGCGGCTGCACAGGTTCTCTGTCCTGTCCCCGGCCTGTCCTTGCTCCTTTCGCTCAGCTCTACGTCATGTGGGCGTGCCCGCACGACCGCCCACATGACTGAGGTACAAGTCAGCCGCGCCCCCTCAGCAGTCTAAGCTCTAGCGGAGCTCCGTCATTCAAGCGAAGATGCGCGCGCATCGCCGTGTGCGATCTCCTGCAAAACCCCGCCCCAGGACTGCACGTCAATTGGCGTGAGGTGGTCTTCAAGTAGTTAAACCACCAACAAGCAAGAAAATACTCAAAATAAATTCAGTAGTAACTTTTTACCAACTTTTGGGTACTCTTTCAATTGTAAGATTCAGAAAAGTAATGTTAAAGAAAAAAATGAAAATTATCTCCTAGGAGATAACTCAGGTGAAAAAGTGAATTGGATATGGGTCAAGCTGTTCATATCCCTATAGCACTAACAGTAATGCTGTAACTGTCAGGATACAGGGCAGTACACTACAAAGCTGTGTATAAGAAACTCTTTGCACACTGCTAACTTCGGTTGTAGTGTCTGTTTTCGGTGCCAAGCCAAGTTCCAAATACGCGTGAACTATTTTGGCCAATAAAAAAGAAACAATTTTGATTTCGTTTCTTGAATTTTCCACTCTTGCTGTGGGAACGGTATCATTTCTTTGCCGTAACCAGGAGATTAAATCTGCGTTCGTTTCCGCTCTCCGTGGTGTCAGTTCACACGCTGCTCTCACGCGGTTTCGGCTCCATCTGTGAAATACCGCTTACAATATTAGGTATTAGGATTGTAGCCTTACGTCCTTAATCTAACAGTCGTCCCCCTTGCCGCTGTCTCAAATATCACTTCACAATTTATTATACGTGGTGTTATCCAACTATTTTTGGCTGTCGAGAGTTGACTTGGATAACTTTGACATTCATAGAGTTGACGGCACAGAAAAGTTTATTCTGGAATTCTGCTAATTTGTTCCGCCCCCCTCCCACCCCTTCCCCAGTTATTCTGGAAAATACGGCTTAAAGAGAACCCGAGGTGGATCTTTGGGGGGCAGATTGGACACAGAGGCGTGTTCTCTGCCTAATAACATGGCTCTGTGTCCCCCAACCGCCGCTTTATCCCCCCCCCCCACCGCCGTGCTATTGCCCCCCGAGTTTAGCGACAAGTCTGAGGTAAACACAGGGGAGAGGAATTCCCTGTTTAAAAACGCCCACCGGGGCGTTCCTGCAGGCTTTCCAGAGCTGCCATTGGGCAGCTCTCTCTCCCTGGCCACGCCTCCTGCCGCTCCCCCGCCTTCCTGCACGCTAAGAGAGACAACACAGTCTCTCAGTGCAGCATCGTGACCCAGAGGTCACGAAAGTGAACGTGGGCCATTGCGGAGCAGGGGGGAGCAGCAGTTTTGCGGCTACCTGATCCGCTCAGCTCTGCAGATCAGGTGGCCTACTTTTTTTTTCATTTTTTTTTAGCCCACCTCGGGCTCTCTTTAATGGGGAGCTCAGGATCAAGCTACATAAAAGTGTCCCCCCAAATAAGCTATTTCAATTCATCTTTCCTCACTATTTTTGTCCTGCTTGTGATATGCTTTGAAATATTGCTAAAAATGCTGTTATCCTTTTGAAAACACTGTTTATCCTGGGTCGAGATAAACAGACTATTGTGTGTGACAGATAAGCAGCTTCACTAAGGCATCCTTTTGTGTTCAAAGGTAGCCCCTTTTGTCTGTGGAGCTGGAATGCAATTAATCGCCTCATTTGAATAGATAAGCGCAGCATGTAACCAGTAAAAGGCAAAATTATTTTGTAAAGGTATAATTTATGACGAGTTACACAGAGCAAACCACTCAGATGAAAGCAGGACAGGTTCCCTTTAAAGTGTACCTGAACTAGAACTCCTCTCTGCTCTAAAATATACACAACAGCATAATAACCTTTAAACAAAAAACATGCATTTGTTACAGCTGATACAAATCCTTAAGTAAATCTGCACAGTTTCTACTTCCTGATTCATGGAAGCAGACATATTGTTTACAGCCTGTGCTTTCAAATGGGCTTATCAGCCATGGCAGTCATGTGACACGGGGGCAGGGGGGGGGAATCAAATTACAACTAGTGATTAGACACAAATGAGGGGGAGTTACACAGGCTAAACTCTCTAAATACATGCAGGGTACATTTCTCTATGTTTTACTGTTTTACTTTTGTCCTGTGCAAGAGTTCAGGTCCACTTTAAGCCAAAACTCTTATAAATACCTTTTATACCGTTGTCAGTTTGTTTTTTTGCACTTTTTTTTTTTTTTTTACAGTGTTCAGAATAACAGGAAATTGGTTGACTGGGGCCGCACTGCGAATAACTCTTGAGTACGGGAATGCCTGGATGTATCCAGCGTAGCGAACGCCAAAGCCACAATCCTCCAGCGGCAGGCCAACAGCCGCCTGGAAACAGCCTCCATGATTTGGAGGGGTTTTTGTTTTAATTACTCCTGAACGTCTAAATACTTTTGTGTGTGCTGCATTCAGTCCGGACGTGGAGGGGATAAAACCAGCTGGGGGGTTCATCCATAAATCACTTTTATTGAGTGATTTAATAGACCTGTCACCGCTATCAATAGCCTGCAGTGAAAGGAGATTACGCTAGTTACAGGCCGCACGTGCGCTTGCAAGGTCTGGGAAGAAAAACGTATCCGCGCGGTCCTGTACAGGCGCTACCCGAGGGTGAGGAAATGACTGGTCAGGAGGTACTTCACCAGCCACTTCCTCAGTTGGGTAGGTTCCCTTTTCCCTCCTGGGTCATCTGTCTCTGAAGTGTCAGGGCTCGTTCCCACTGTTGCGACGCGATTTCGGCCGCATTCCGACGCTTGTAAAAACGCATGCGGATGCGTTTCCGCATGCGTTTTTACCCGCGATTTCGCATGCGATTTCGCATGGCAGGGTGCCATGCGAAATTAACCATGACACTGCCAGGGCTAAATAAAATTGAAAAAGGTGCGAAATCGCACGCAAAATCGCGGGTAAAAACGCATGTAACAAACGCATGCGTTTTTACTATTAAATACATTAGCGGCGATTCGCACGGATTCCCGACGCAGGCGAAATCGTTGGCTCTTTTGTGCGTTTTTTTACCGCTGAAAAAAACGCACCTCAACAACGCTACAGTGGAAACAGGCCCATCCACTTGCATTACATGTGCGGATCTGCATGCGTTGGACGCATGCAGATTCGCGATAGTGGGAACGAGCCCTAAAGGTGGCCATACACTCGTTAAATTAGCAGCAGATAGATCATCAGATAGATTTATGATCTATCTGATGTGTTTAGGAACATTTTTTACTAGGAACAGATTTCCAATAGATTTCAGTTTGAAATCTATTGAAAATCGATCTGATGGCATTTTTTTGCCATCAGATTTCCATTAGGGCCAATGCA
The DNA here is from genome assembly GCF_040937935.1 of Hyperolius riggenbachi. Classification (NCBI taxonomy): domain Eukaryota; kingdom Metazoa; phylum Chordata; class Amphibia; order Anura; family Hyperoliidae; genus Hyperolius; species Hyperolius riggenbachi. The sequence continues at coordinate 284,054,923 of NC_090654.1, forward strand.
AAATGATAAGCAATCTCAACAGATCGACCTAGATTTTCCAGCCTGCCAGATCGTTTGAAATCGGCTGCAAATCGATCGAATGGGGAATTTAAAAGAATCGATTTCTGATCGATCGATCGCTGAAATCGACCAGTGTATGGGCCCCTTAAGTTTGTGATTTATTTGCCCTATTATTTACTATTGTGAGTACGGTAGTAACAACATTATTACCTAAACTGTAGTACAGTAAAGCAACCACAAGATGTCACTGTCTGTAATGTGAGGTGATGCTCTCTATGGTATTGTGATTTCCTGTATTCACTCTGTGTACCTCTCTGTTCTAAGCAAGCTGCATCACCTGATGGTGGTGTATGATTTCTCTCATTTTCTTCAGTAAAGAGTTCCAACTTGGTACACAGGGTGCCTCTCTGCATGTACAGAACACTCTGCTCCATCAACTATGTTACACTAATAATAAAATGTAGGATTATGATTACGAAAGTAGTTACAGATGATCCGTATTTTATGTATAAATGATGAAAGACAGAGGGATAAGTAAGAATGGAATGGAATTGGTAGGTAGAGATGGATAGACAGAGAAGTGCTTGGGTAGATGGGGGGTGGAGGGGGGGGGGGGGTAAACAGAGAGGGGTGGGTAAATAGAGAGGGAATGAGCAGATAGATAAGATTGGGTGTGAACATAGGGTAGGGAGTGGGTAGAAAGAGAGGAGGATGGGTGGATAGAGAGGAGTAAGTTAGACAGACAGAGGTTGGGTGGGTAGAGAGGGGCGTAGACAGATTAGATAGAAAGGGGTTGGATAGATGGGAGGATAGATAGAGAAGGGGTGGGAAGTGAAGAGGGTTGACAGAGGGCAGGTGAGTGGGTAGAGAGGAGAATAGACACAGTTCAGGTGTGTAGGTAAACAGGGGGTGGGTAGAAAGGAGGGCAGACAGAGGTGCTGATGGGTAGATAGAAAGGTGGTGGTAGAGAAAAGGGTAGACAGAGTGCAGGTGGGTAGATAAAAAGGTAGTGAATAGAGAGGTGGGTAGATGGGGGGGGGGGGGCAGGTAGAAAGGTAGTGGGTAGAGAAAGGGCGTAGACAGAAGGGGGGGTTGGGTAGGTAGAAAGGAGGTAGGTAGAGGGGGGGGTAGGTAGAAAAGTGGTGGGTAGAGGTGGTGGGTAGGAAAGGTGGTGGGTAGAGGGTGTGTAGATAGAGAGTAGGGTAGACAGAGTGCAGGTGGGTAAGTAGAAAGGTAGTGAATAGAGAGGTGGGTAGATGGGGGGGGGGGGGTAGGTAGAAAGGTAGTGGGTAGAGAAGAGAGCCGACAGGGCAGGTGGGTGGATGGAAAGGATTCAAATAGTAGGTAGGTAGAAAGCTGGTGTGTAGAGGGGTGAGTAGATATAGAGGAGGGTAGGCAGAGTGCAGGTGGGTAGGTAGTGGGTAGAGAGGTGGGTAGACAGAGGGGAGCGGGGAGCAGATAGAAAGCTGGTGGGTAGAGAGGAGGGTGGACAGAGGGGTGAGTAGGTAGGTAGGTAGAAAGCTGGTGGGTAGAGGGGTGGGTAGATATAGAGGAGGGTAGGCAGAGTGCAGGTGGGTAGGTAGTGGGTAGAGAGGTGGGTAGACAGAGGGGAGCGGGGAGCAGATAGAAAGCTGGTGGGTAGAGAGGAGGGTGGACAGAGGAGTGGGTAGGCAGGTAGAAAGCTGGTGGGTAGAGGGTGTGTAGAGATAGAGGAGGGTAGACAGAGTGCAGGTGGGTAGGTAGAAATGGGGTAGATAGAGGAGGGTGTGAAGCTTGAGAGTGTAACGATCGGTGTAACACAGAGAGGATCTGATTCCCGGTGATCTGCAGTATCACCCAAGAATGCAGATATATACCCGATTATTGATGATCTGCACTATCACCGATAATCAGATACAGTGGAGGAAATAATTATTTGACCCCTCACTGATTTTGTAAGTTTGTCCAATGACAAAGAAATGAAAAGTCTCAGAACAGTATCATTTCAATGGTAGGTTTATTTTAACAGTGGCAGATAGCACACCAAAAGGAAAATCGAAAAAATAACCTTAAATAAAAGATAGCAACTGATTTGCATTTCATTTAGTGAAATAAGTTTTTGAACCCCTACCAACCATTAAGAGTTCTGGCTCCCACAGAGTGGTTAGACACTACTACTCAATTAGTCACCCTCATTAAGGACACCTGTCTTAACTAGTCACCTGTATAAAAAAAATAAATCTTGCGTCTCCGCTCCACTTGAGACAATCTGGACCGACCAATCTGCATTGGCTCGGGTGGAGGAGAAACGGAAGGAGGTGGGGTCACAGGAGGCGCAGCGTAGGGCACCATTTTAACATTGTTCCTACCCCGGGTCTGCCTTTGATAGCGTAATCTGCGATCAATCCTGATGGCCGATGAAATGGCCTCATCGACGGTTTTAGGTTCAGGCTGACTTAACATAAGGTCTGAGACCTCATCTGATAATCCTGATAAGAAACAGTCTAAAAGGGCATAGGTGTCCCACCTGGCTGAAACTGACCACCTCCTAAATTCGGCAGCATATTCCTCGACCGGACTCTTGCCTTGACGCAACAACTTGAGCTTCTGCTCAGAAGTCGAGGCAATGTCTGGACTGTCGTAAATTACTGCCATAGCCTTAAAAAATTCATCTACAGAGGTTAAAGCTAAATCTCCGTTGGGCAGACTGTATGCCCAGGTCTGAGAATCGCCTGATAACAAAGTCTTAATAAATGTGACCCTTTGGGTCATGGTTCCTGAAGATCTAGGTCTCAACTCAAAGTATGACAACACTCTACTCCTAAAATTTCGAAAGTCAGATCTGTGACCAGAATATTTTTCAGGTACAGGCATACGTATGTCTGTGCTAGGAGGGGATCGCACCTCATCCACAGCCGTCTGAAGGGTTCGTAAAGAACCGGACAAAGCGTCAATCATCGCCTTGTGATTACCAAGCACTTGGTTGATGGTATTCACCGAAGTGGTAAGTGCGCCCAGACGGTCAGTGTGTGTGTCCATTTGCATTTTTGGTCTGGCGTTCTGTAACGACCGGTGTAACACAGAGAGGATCTGATTACCGGTGATCTGCAGTATCACCGAGAATGCAGATATATACCCGATTATTGATGATCTGCAGTATTACCGATAATCAGATATATCTCTAACCTCTGGACACCTGAGTGATGAGAGTGTTTTGGTGCAAGAGAAATACTTTGAGGACCGCACCTGAATATCAGGTGCTAGAGCAATAAGGAGTACTGCTCGCAGCAAGTTCCTTCCGTCGGTCTGAACTGTCCGCAGGGAGGAGTCAGGCCGAGAGTGAGAAGGACAGAACGTGAGTGACACCAATGAGGGGGTGTCACTGACAGATCTGTGAACTATCTCTCAACAGGAGAGATAGTTCTCGAGGTCGGGCAGGCCAGGTCGTAACACACGGACAGATAAAGTACAGAGACAGGAGACAGATGCAGTATCCTAAGACTCGCCGAGTTTGGCAACAGAGTATCAGAATGACAAAGGTACAAAATCAGAGATCAGAAGAATGGTCAGGAAAGCAGAAGGTCATAACAAATAATCAACAATTCCTAGACTAAGGTGTGAGTTCCTTGGTCATCAACACCTTGGAAACTGGTCTAAATGATAACACAGATAATAGCAGATTTCCTAGACTAAGGTGTGAGTTCCTTGGTCATCAACACCTTGGAAACTGGTCTAGATATTAACCAGTTCACCCCCAAGGGTTTTTATCCTAACGGACCAGAGCAATTTTCAGTTGTCAGCGCTCCTCCCTTTTATTCCCTAATAACTTTATTACTACTTATCACAAGAAAATGATCTATACCTCGTTTTTTTCGCCACCAATTAGGCTTTCTGTGGATAGTACATTTTGCTAAGAATTTTTTTATTCTAAATGCATTTTAATGAGAAAAACAGAAAAAAAAAGAAAAAAATCATTATTTCTCAGTGTTCAGCCTTTATAGTTTTAAAATTAAACATTCTCCTGTGGATAAAACAAACACGTTTTATTTGCCCAGTGGTCCCGATAATTAAACCGTTTAGATTATGTCCCTACCACAATGTATGGCGACAGTATATTATTTTGAAATATAAGTGGTTATTTTTCTGTTTGTTCTGGCCATAACTACAAGCCCCTATGTAATAAATTAAAATTAATTTTCCCCCATAAAATATAGAATAAAAAAAGCTGAGTCCCTAAGGCAACTATTTATTTATTTTTTTTAAGCTGATTTTTTTTTTTACAAGTGTTTTTTTTGGGGGGGAGGGTTGGAAGTGTAATTTTATTAATGATGTGTATATACTTGAAAATGTATGTATTTTGTAAGTGTAATATACTTTTTGGCCACAAGATGGCGCTGGTGAACACTCATAGGACGTGTTCACTTTTTTTTTTTTTTTTTTTGCACACTTTATTAAACTGTTACATTTCCTGTTTATGTGAATGGACGTAGCCGCTGTTCGCGGTCACGTCCATTCACTCCAGGCACTGCGATTGGGTAGAGGACTGTTCAGTCCTCTTCCCCAATCGCCCAGCACGGGATCCCGACGGTAATGGCGGCGGTAGCGGCGGACACACGGCGGTAGCAGCGGCGGGAATGCGCGACGTATTAAAACGTCATGTTGCTGTTAATAGAGGTAAGCATGACGTTTTAATACGTTAGGATGGCGGTAAATGGTTAACACAGATAATAACAGAATTCCTAGACTAAGGTGTGAGGTCCTTGATCATCAACACCAGTGGCGTAGCAATGGGGATAGCCGCCATAGGGTTGCTACGGGGCCCCGCGGCAGCGCTGCGTCACAGGGGGCCCGCAGATGCCCGAGAGGACTTTTTTTTTTGTTTATTCTTTTTTTTTTTGTTTACTTTTTGTTTCGCCGGTTGGGGCCCCCCTCCCTCAACTCAGTGCCCCCCTCCTCACCTGGGGTCCCCCCTCCTTTTATCAGCGGCGGGAGGTGAGTCATATACAGAAGGCTCCGGCGGGGGTAAGCAGCCACTAGAGGTTCAGCTGCCTCCAGGCTACGGTGTCCCCACTGTATTGCTGCTCGCACCACTTCCTGGTTTATTGCGAGCAGCAATACAGTGGGGACACCGTAGCCCGGAGGCAGCTGAACCTCTAGTGGCTGATTACTCCGACGGAGCCTTCTGTATATGACGCACCTCCCGCCGCTGATAAAAGGAGGGGGGACCCCAGGTGAGGCAGCTACCTCCCCTCCCGCCCGGCTACCTAACTGCCCACCCTCCCAACCGGCTACCTAATTGCCCACCCTCCCACCCGGCTACCTAACTGCCCACCCTCCCACCTGGCTACCTAACTGCCCACTACCTAACTGCCCACCTGGCTACCTAACTGAGGGCTACCTAACTGCCCACCCACCCACCCGGCTACCTAACTGCCCACTCTCCCACCCGGCTACCTAACTGCCCACTACCTAACTGCCCACTCTCCCACCCGGCTACCTAACTGAGGGCTACCTAACTGCCCACCCTCCCACCCGGCTACCTAACTGCTCACCCTCCCACCTGGCTACCTAACTGCCTACCCTGCCACCCAGCTACCTAACTGCCTACCCTGCCACCCAGCTACCTAACTGCCCACTCGGCTACCTAACTGCCCACCTAGCTACCTAACTGCCCACCCTCCCACCTGGATATCTAACTGCCCACCCGGCTACCTAACTGCCCACCCAGCTACCTAGCTGCCCACCTGGCTACCTATCTGCCTACCCTGCCACCCAGCTACCTAACTGCCTACCCTGCCACCCAGCTACCTATCTGCCTACCCTGCTACCTATCTGCCTACCCTGCCACCCAGCTACCTAACTGCCCACCCAGCTACCTATCTGCCTACCCTGCCACCCAGCTACCTAACTGCCCACCCAGCTACCTAACTGCCCACTCTCCCACCTGGCTACCTAACTGCTCACCCTCCCACCTGGCTACCTAACTGCCCACCCTGCCACCCGGCTACCTAACTGCCTACCCTGCCACCCAGCTACCTAACTGCCCACCCGGCTACCTAACTGCCCACCTGGCTACCTAACTGCCCACCCTCCCACCTGGCTACCTAACTGCCCACCCAGCTACCTAACTGCCCACCCAGCTACCTAGCTGCCCACCCGGCTACCTAACTGCCCACTACCTAACTGCCCACCCTCCCACCCGGCTACCTTACTGCTCACCCTCCCACCTGGCTACCTAACTGCCTACCCTGCCACCTGGATACCTAACTGCCTACCCTGCCACCCAGCTACCTAACTGCCCACCCGGCTACCTAACTGCCCACCTGGCTACCTAACTGCCCACCTGGCTACCTAACTGCCCACCCTCCCACCTGGATATCTAACTGCCCACCCGGCTACCTAACTGCCCACCCAGCTACCTAGCTGCCCACCTGGCTACCTTTCTGCCTACCCTGCCACCCAGCTACCTAACTGCCCACCCAGCTACCTATCTGCCTACCCTGCCACCCAGCTACCTATCTGCCTACCCTGTCACCCAGCTACCTAACTTCCCACCCGGCTACCTAACTGCCCACCTTTCTACCTAACTTCCCACCCGGCTACCTAACTGCCCACCCGTCTACCTATCTGCCTACCCTCCCACTCGTCTACCTATCTCCCTACCCTCCCACCCAGCTACCTAACTGCCTACCCAGTGCATTGCCTGCACCGCAAATAGTGTGCCAGCCTGCCCAACCACCCTCCCTCCAGGTAATTAATGTTAGCCCACTATAGACCTAACTACATATACTGCATTTTGTGGGGAAATCTGGCGACAATCTGATTGCATTTTGTGGGGAAATCTGGCGACAATCTGATTGCAATTTGTGGGGAAATCTGCCAACAATCTGGTTGCATTTTGTGGGGAAATCTGCCGCCAATCTGGTTGCATATTGTGTGGAAATCTGCCGACAATCTGGTTGCATATTGTGTGGAAATCTGCCAACAATCTGGTTGCATATTGTGTGGAAATCTGCCGACAATCTGGTTGCATATTGTAGGGAAATCTGCCGACAATCTGGTTGCATATTGTAGGGAAATCTGCCAACAATCTGGTTGCATTTTGTGAGGGGAATCTGCCAAAAATCTGGTTGCATTTTGTGGGGAAATCTGGCGACAATCTGGTTGCATTTTGTAGGGAAATCTGCCGACAATCTGGTTGCATATTGTAGGGAAATCTGCCGACAATCTGGTTGCATTTTGTGGGGAAATCAGATTGCCCCACAAAATGTTTGGGTGGGAGGTCCGAGGTCCGTGGGGTTGGAAGGTCGTGGGGGGAGGGGGGGGGGCATAATTTTTTTGCTATGTGGCCCAGTCATTTCTAGCTACGCCCCTGATCAACACCTAGGAAACTGGTCTAATATAACACAGATACTGACAAGGTCTGAGTGCTACCACGTAGTGATCGCAACGCCAGACACCAGAGGAATGACCAGCACCCAGTATATATACACAAGCGCTCTCCGGCGCCTCCCCTAAGTGCTGGACCAATGAAACCTGAAAGAATTGTCAGCTGACCGGCCTGGTCAGCTGACACCCCTCTGGCTGTCATAAATGCTCTGCCTCTCCGCGCGCGCACGCGTCCTTCTGAACCTGTGTGGACTATCAGTCCCAGCCACACCAGACATATGTTGTAATGCCTCTGCTGTTTTGGATGCGGAATCCGCTGCACCGCTGTCTGAGCGTGCAGCGTTTTCTCCGCGTTCAGCAGTAGAGATAGAAGTAGGCCTATGCGTGCAAACCGCCGCGTCGGACGCGGAATCCGCCGCCCTGTTCTCTGGGCATGCGGCGGTTTCTCCGCGCTCCGTCAGGCCAGTGAATGCAGGTCCCTGCGCGCAAGCTGCCATGTTGAACGCAGAATCAGCCGCCTTACTCTGAGTACTTGCAGCGTCTTTTCCGCGTTTTCTCACAGAGAGGGGTTGAATAGATAGTGAGGCGGGGGGTACATAGAATTGGTAAACAGAAAGGGGGTGGGTGATACGGAGGAGGGGGAGGGAGGAAGGAAGGAAGAAGATAGAGAGAGGAGACACAATACAATATTTCATTTGTATTTCCTCCCAGCTGCCCTGGTTATTGCCTCCTCAAGGAGTGAATGTACTTCTGAGCACCTCCCCACTGCCCCCTAGCTGCAGAGCTGTTACTGCAGTCCACTTGCTGAGCCTAGTTTCTGCAGGAAGCCTATTCCAAGCATCATAGATGCTCTTCATCTTCTATATAGGTCAGTGGCGGGCCAGTGAATGGCACAGATCTGTAGAGCGAGGAAACGGATGAAATACCGTCTTCTATTTCTGAAGCCTTCATCTCATTCAGGCTTTCTATAGCTTTTGCCTGGGAAGCATTTCTGTCACATCAGCTCAATAATATGACACTAATAATAACGCTAATGCAGGAGAATGGATGACGGAAGCTGCGGGGAGATGGCGAGATATCAGCGTTATATAATTCACCATCTCCTGTCTGTCTGTGGACTTGTGTTATCAGCTCTGTCGTCTGTGACCTCACCTGTACTCTGATGACATCATAGGCAAGCGTGACCTCACCTGTACTCGGATGACATCATAGGCAAGCATGACCTCACCTGTAGACTGATGATGTCACAGGCAAGTGTGACCTCACCTGTACTCTGATGACATCATAGGCAAGTGTGACCTCACCTGTACTCTGATGATGTCATAGGCAAGCATGACCTCACCTGTACTCTGATGACATCATAGGCAAACGTGACCTCACCTGTACTCTGATGACATCATAGGCAAGCGTGACCTCACCTGTACTCGGATGACATCATAGGCAAGCATGACCTCACCTGTAGACTGATGATGTCACAGGCAAGTGTGACCTCACCTGTACTCTGATGACATAATAGGCAAGTGTGACCTCACCTGTACTCTGATGATGTCATAGGCAAGCATGACCTCACCTGTACTCTGATGACATCATAGGCAAACGTGACCTCACCTGTACTCTGATGACATCATAGGCAAGTGTGACCTCACCTGTAGTCTGATGATCTCATAGGCAAGCGTAACCTCACCTATACTCTGATGATGTCATAGGCAAGCGTGACCTCACCTGTACTCTGATGACATCATAGACAAGCGTGACCTCGCCTGTAGTCTGATGATGTCATAGGCAAGCGTGACCTCACCTGAACTCTGATGACATCATAGGCAAGCATGACCTCTCCTGTACTCTGATGACCTCATAGGCAAGCATGACCTCACCTGTACTCTGATGTCATGAGCAAGCGTGACCTCACCTGTACTCTGATAATGTCATAGGCAAGCGTGACCTCACCTGCACTCTGATGACATCATAGGCAAGCGCGACCTCACCTGTACTCTGATGACATCATAGGCAAGCGTGACCTCACCTGTACTCTGATGACATCATAGGCAAGCGTGACCTCACCTGTACTCTGATGACATCATAGACAAGCGTGACCTCACCTGTACTTCAATGACATCATAGACAAGAGGCGCATCGTCTGGGGCTAAATAAGTGATGGATGAACTTGTTCACCGGTGAACAGTTTCCAGCAGACAGTGACCATTCACCCATTCATGTGGCATTCGCATTTAACATTGAAGTCTATGGCCCCCGACTTTAGCAGTTCATCTTCGGAGATGTTCCAACGCCATATCCTCTCGATACCCGATGAATGAGGTAGAATGACACACACATCAATCCCTGCCTGTACAGCACGGCGCACATCAAATCCATCCTCAGCCCTGCGCTTGTTATACTAAAGAGGAAAGTTAACCAAGGATTGAACGTCATCCCAATCAGTAGCTGATACCCCCTTTCCCATGAGAAGTCTTTACCTTTTCTTGAATAGATGATCAGGGGGGGTCTGTATGGCTGATATTGTGGTGAAACCCCTCCCACAGTGTGATGTCATGACCACAGTCCATGGGCAACCATGGTCTTGCCTTGGCCTGGATCTCCTCCTACCTATCCAATCGCTCCTTCACAACTTCCTTCAATGGCTCCTCCTCAGCCCCTGCCCCCCTCTCAGTCGGTGTCCCCCAGGGCTCTGTTCTGGGCCCTCTTCAGTTCTCCATATACACTTCCTCAATTGGCAAGCTTATCTCCTCCCTGGGCTTCAAATACCACCTGCTCAGGGGCGTAGCAATAGGGGGTGCAGCGGTAGCGACCGCATCGGGGCCCTTGGTCCAGAGGGGCCCCGAAGGGCCCACCCTCAACTACAGTATTAGCTCTCTATTGGTCCTGTGATCATAATAATCACTTCTATAGATACTTTGAATAGTAGTAATCATTAATAAACTGATCCCCATCCCCTTCTTGCACCTCTGAAACTGTGGTTGCCATTGGCAGGTTTTGGTGCGCCGTATCAATTATGTATAGAGTGCTTGGGGGGCCCCATTGTAAAACTTGCATCGGGGCCCACAGCTCCTTAGCTACGCCACTGCACCTGCTGATGACACTCAGATTTACCTCCATACCCCTGACCTCTCAGCCACCACCATAAACAAGGTCTCCTCATATCTCTCTACAATTTCCTCCTGGATGTCAATTTCCTCCTGGATGTCATATCTCTCTACAATTTCCTCCTGGATGGTTCCTGAAGCTTAACCTAGACAAAACTGAGCTCCTGATCTTTCCAACCCATGCTGCTGCACCCCTACCAGATTTCCAGCTCACAATCGACAACACAACCATTCGCCCTACTTCCTAGGCCCGCTGTTTGGGTGTCAGCTTGGACTCTGACCTCTCCTTCATCCTCCACATCCAAAACCTCACCAGAGCCTAAAATTTTCACCTCCGTCCCTTCTTAACCCCGGACATGACCAAACTGCTCATCCATGCCCTCATCATCTCCCGCCTTCATTACTGGAACTCCCTCCTTTCTGGCCTCCCCTTGAAACGCACAGCCCCCCTTCAATCAGTGATGAACGCGACTGCAAGACTCATCCATTCTTTGCATCGCTCTGCATCCACATCTCCCCTCTGTAAATCCCTGCACTGGATCCCTAAGCGTTTTAGGATTTGTTTCAAGATTCTATGCCTGGCGTATAAATCTGTGCACAAAACCTACCCTACCTACATCTCGGAGCTTGTTCACAGGTATACACCAGGTCAGCCCCCTCCGTTCCTCCAACGACCTTCGCCTCACCACCCCACGCATTTCCAGCTCCCCTGCCCACCTGCAGGATTTTTCAAGAGCCGCCCCACCCTCTGGAACGTCCTTCCACCACCCATCAGACTTGTTCCCTCTTTCAACACATTTAAGCAAGCCCTCAAAACCCACCTCTTTAAGATGGTCTACCCACCTCCTACCAAACAGTAACTCTCTACTGAATATTTATTTCAAAGCCCAACCTAGTGTTTCCACCCCACCCCTTTAGATTGTAAGCCTCTGGCAGGGCCCTCCCTTCCCTAGTGTAATCTACAGGATCATGTGCTCCTGTCCTATGACAGCCTGTACTTGTATTACTGGGCCTACCTAACCAGCCCATATTGCATGATCATGTATTTTGTACAATTTGCATGTATAACTTTGTTCTATGTTGTATAACCTTGTTATTTCTGTCATCCTTGTATCATTGTATATATTTATTGTCCAGCGCTGCGTAATATGTTGGCGCTTTATAAATACAATAAATAATAATAATAATGACCATGGTCCTCCAGACAGTTTACTGTCTGTAAGCCTAGTTTACTGTCTGTAAGCAAGCATTATCTCCCTCTGTGCATAGAACTCTTAGTGACAAACATTCCATACAGATCACCCGGCAGGTCTAAAGATGTCTCCAGTAGGGATAATCAATGATATGTAAATATTTCTGAGTTTATGTAAATTTATGTAAATGTTTATGCAAATATATGCAGCTTGAAAATGGACCAATCAATTTAAACCTGGGTGGGACTTGGTTGGTCCATTTTCAAACTGCATATATTTGCATTAAAAAATTGCATACATTTGCATAAACTCGGAAATATTTGCAAATCATTGAGGGTCAAACTGTAGTCACTTCCTGTCTCTTTCAGGCAGAGAAAGAAAAAAGGAACACAGCCTAGTTATTTGTGTGCTAGGCACTGTACAGACACATGTCTATCTCATCATGTCACATGTCACTTCGGGTATCCTTTAAAATCCACATTAGTAATCAGTCTATTCAAATCTGGTATAGCTGAACAGAACTGGATGCTGTGGGGAACCTGGGCAGACCAGGCCGAAACAGAAGACCTGATCTAGTGGCCATCCACCACTTTGCTGTCTTCTGATGACTTTATGGCCCATACACATGGGCTACAACTGTTGCTGGAAACACATGGCGCGCGCATGTTGCGGCGACAGGTCCTCCATGTGTATGAGGCGCGCGCAAGCAACTGTTGCTAATCAGAGCTGTCGCCAGGCGATTGACTTGGCCAATCGCCGGCAACAGCTGTTGCAGGAACCGTCGCTAGTCTCAAGTCGGTGCGGTCGTCTGTATGCTAGTCTCTAGCAACTCTTGTGAGTCCGACAGTTCATTGAACCTGCGACAGAAGTTGCTGAGCAACAGTTTCCGCTATGTTGCAGAAAGGTTGTTGCCGCGTGTATACAATCATCGCTTGAATTCAACTGTCGTTGCTGGAGACTTTCAACTGTTGATTGTCTCCATGCAACTGCAGACATCCATGCCTCGTGTGTATGTAGCGGGGCGGTGAATTCTTGTTGGGATTTTTGGTCACTGGCTCTGGGCTACTGCTGCAGAAAGGCTGTTTTCTGTTTGTTCAGAGATAATTAGCAGTACCCCTCTTCGATAGATTTGTTTCCTGATCGGCACATTAAGGATTTTTATGGCTGCGCCCTCTATAACAACCTGAGCCTTTGACAGGCAAGACCCCACCAGGAAGGGACAGGGAGAGAATACAGGCAAAGGCAAAATGGCGGTATAGTGATAATATGGGGTACAGGGTGAGGTAAAGATAGCGGTGCATTTTGCCTGACTCTCCCCAGACCCCAAAACTCCTTGGTACACTTTGCTACTGGGAAGTGGTGGAATAGAACGCCGAGTGATGGTGCAGCCCCTTCCATTCGGGTTAGTCTATCCTCCCAGCACGTGGCAAAATTTGGTTCCATTTTGGTCAAACCCTAAAATAAACTGGAATGCAGGAAAAGGATGGGGCCATCCTAACTAAAGCCCAACGTTTAGATTTGCTTCTGAACGCTAAAATCGATCAACAGCGCATTGAGGAACGACCAGCCCATCCTAACCTTTGCCGCACCGGCGCCTGTAGAAAAACTAAAATAGTGCCAGTTTTCGAGCACACTGCAGTGCCAGCAGAAATTGGCAGAACGCTCTCCTCTGTTTTGCATACAGCAGTGGGTGTTACTGTTCACTAAGTTCTGAAATGGCTTTCTAGAAGATAGCATTGCTGCAAAGCTCCCAGAATAACACAGTATTCTCTGACGCACTTTATTTTGCACAGGAGCATTGGTGTAAATCAGACTATTGCTTTCACCATCTAATATAGAAGTTGCTGATGGTTTGCAGATCAGCCCGAGGAGGTTATGATGAGTTGTTTTGTATACTTAGGGCTATTCACTTCCCCCCCACCCCAGCTGCAGCTACTTTCCCTCCCTACCTATCCTCCCACCCATTTGCAGCTACCTACCTCCTGAGATCCCAGAGAGGTTCAGCCAGGGTGGCATTCATCTGGGGGAGGGACTGGCTGCTAGGGTGAAGTAATTGCTGCTCATTTGTGCCAGTGATTGATGCATTTAAATGTGGGGTAATTGCTGCAATTCATTTGTGCCAGTGATTGATGCATTTTAAATGTGGGGTAATTGCTGCATTTCATTTGTGGAGGTGGTTGAAGCATTTTAAATGTGGGGATGTGGGGTAATTGCTGCATTTCATTTGTTAAAATGATTCATGCATTTTAAATGTGGGGTAATTTCTGCATGTCATTTGTGGTGGTGATTCATGCATTATACATGTGGGGTAATTGCTGCATTTCATCTGTGGGGGAGAATGATGCATTTTTAATGTCGTGTAATTGCTGTATTTAATTTGTGGCAGTGACTGCCACAGTTTAAATGTGGAGTAATTGCTTCATTTTATATGTGAGGTGATTGATGCATTTTAATTGCGCGGTAATTGCTGCAATTCATTTGTGGGGGTGATTGATGCATTCAAAAGGTGGGGTAATTGCTGTATTTCATTTGTGGAAGTGATTGATGCAGTTTAAATGTGGGGTGGTTGCTTCATTTCATGTGTCAAGTGGTTGATGCATTTTAAATGTAGGGTAATTGTTGCAATTAATTTGTGAGGGTGACAGATGGTTTGCTAAGGTGGGGTAATTGCTGTATTTCATTTGTGGCAGTGGTTGATGCAGTTCAAATGTGCGGTAATTGCTTCATTTCATATGTGAGGTGATTGATGCATTTTGAATGTAGGGTAACAGCCTCTGTTTATATGTGGGGGTAATTATTGATTTATAAAAGTGCCATGGCGCTGTACAAAGTAAGAAACAGGCATGGGGTACATACAGACAATGGTATAGACCAAGATTCAAAATACAAAATTGGTACAAAATAAAGAATTGGTAATTACAGTGACAAAAGTAACATGAATATATAACAAATGCAAAACACAAAAGGGTGAGAGAGTCCTTCCCCTGAAAGCTTACAACCTAAGGCCGCGTTCACATTACAAACGCGGACGGGCATGCACGCGGAACGCAACGCGTACGAACGCACGCCATCCGCGTTTGTATGCGTTGTGTGGCTGATCCCATCACTGAAAAGTGAATGTGACAGCCACGCGTTTTGGCAAAAAATGCGTGCAGCATGCGTTCCCGGACCGCACAGGTCCGGATCGCATGCAGTGTGAACATCAGACAGTGCACTCTATGCACTGTCTGATGTCGTGCGTGTCAGCCACCTGCACGCATTTCCAAAACGCGGCTGGAAACGCGTGCAGTGTGAACGGGGCCTAAAGGAATGGGGGGGGGGAGGAGATGAGGAATGGTAATATACAATACTCATACTTAGAGGCAGTGTGACCAGAGGTCAAAGGCGTAAGGTAGAGCATATGCTTGTTGGAAAAAGTGAGTTAAAAGATATCAAAGGTTCGAGAGTGACGTATTGTGGTAGAGCAGTGGTGCTCAAACTAAGACCTGCGGGCCGCTGATGCCTATGAGAGGCGGAACAGAACGAATTGCCGTCCTGTTCCATAAAGTTTACAGAAGGGGAGGAGGGAGGGAGGGAGGGAGAGAGAGCCTTATAGAGGCTGGGGGAAAAAAAAAAATAAACGGCCTCATCGATCGGACCCCTCCGGCGGCATGTCCCCTTAGGGACCAAAAAAAGGAGGTGAATCCGATCGCTGGGCTCCATGGCTGGGCTGTGCAGGAGGCTGAAAAGCCTGTACAGCCCAGTACTACAAAAAATGGCCTGGTCTTTAGGGAGGGTTAGCACTGTGGGCGTCAAGTGGTTAAAGTGACACTGAAGAGAAAAAAAAAATATGATATAATGAATTGTATGTGTAGTACGGTTAATTAATAGAACATTAGGAGCAAAGAAAATAATCTCATATTTTTTTTTCAGTTATATAGTGTTTTTTATAACATTGCATCATTCTCTAATATTTGCTGTTTACGCAATACACTTAGCATTCTAAATTATTTTACAGAGCAGGCTAGTGAACTTTTGAACTTTTGAACCAAAATACAGTGACATAGATAACAACTGGAGTTTCTTAACTCTTCCTGTACTGGAAACAATATTAGACGTATGTTCTGCTCCTAATGTTTTATTTCTTAGCTGTACTACACATACAAATTATATCATAAGTTTATTTTCACTTCAGATTCCCTTTAAAGAGAATCTGTAACGTCCCCTGGGGGGTACTCACCTCGGGTGGGGGAAGCCTCAGGATCCTAATGAGGCTTCACTCGCCGTCCTCCGTCCCTCAGAGGTCTCGCTGCGGCCCTCCGTACAAGATGATGTCATTATTTACCTTTGCTGGCTCCTGCACAGGCGCTCTGACGGCTGTCGGCTCCGAAGTAGGCAGAAATACCCGATCGCCGTCGGGTCTGCTCTACTGCGCAGGGGCAAGTTTCCGGCACCTGCGCAGTAGAGCGGACCCGACTGAGATCGGGTATTTCCGTGTAGTTCGGAGCCGAGAGCAGCCACAGCGCCCCGCTGGAGTCTGCAAAGGTAAATATTGAATTGACAGTCGGGTCTGTCGCCGGCTGTTCGGAGGGCTGCAGCGAGACCTCCGTGGGACAGAGGACGGCGTGGGAAGCCTCATTAGGATCCCGAGGCTTCCCACACCCGGGGTGAGTACCCCCAGGGGATGTTTTTGATGTTACAGATCTCTTTAATGTATGAGTTGTTTGTTTTTCTTTGTTTTGTTTTTTGTTACTAAAACCACAGTATTCTGTATAAATTGCCATATTGACACTCTGTGATAAATACCATTTTGGGGTCGCAGTTTGGGTATTCTGCTGTAGTCTGACTAGGTCCCGACTGGAGAGAAATTGTCACTTGCATACCTGAATGTAAAACATTTTCCATTCTGATTTAGGTTGTCCCACCTTCACCTCTCACTAGTAATATTTTGTGAGCAAAAGAAATGACAATTTAATGTTAAGGTGCCCATTAACAGTACAATCCTGCGGCCAGTTGATTGTTTTCGATCGACCTTACCCATTAATGGACGAATTTCCACTTACCAATCCCATCAGATCGATAGGATCATTCCCCAGAATGGATCGATTTAATTAAATCTGATCAATTTGGATAGCGGGAATTTGGTCGATCAATCGGCCGCCGGATTGTGCCTTTAATTGGCATCTTTAGGAATGAGTGCCCAGATTCTAAATGACGAATTTCAACTTGGAATTCGGTATTTCCAAGTTAAAATACATGTACTGAAGTCTATGGTGCTGACATTATTATTATTATTTAGTATTTATATAGCGCCGACATATTACGCAGCGCTGTACGCTGTCCTGAGCTTTTTGCGTAGCCCCCATACACGCTATTTAAACCAAATTCTCCATGTATTTAGGGGTGTCAGGGTCATATTTGGGAACATGTCAAAAGCTATCACAGAGTAGTGATGGTCAAGTAGATGCAAATAACTTCGAGTTGATGCAAATTTATGCAAATGTTTATGCAAATGTATGCAGCTTGAAAATGAACCAATCGAATTTTACCTCAGCAGGATTTGATTAGTCCATTTTCATGTTGCATACATTTGCATATAAATTTGCATCAACTCGAAGTTATTTGCATCTACTTGACCATCACTATCACAGAGCAGTGGCATTACTACAATTCATGCCCCTCCCCCCCACCACCAGTAAAACTTTGACACACCCAACTCCCCCCCTGCCACCACCCCCCTTGCCTCCCCTTGGCACCCTACACAGCCTTAGGGCCCATCTCACAAGGTTCATACAACAAGGTTGGCCATCATGATCTTATTCACACCCATCACAAGCGTAGCCACAAAACACCTGATATACAGTCCCCTGTATTGGAGGAAGGTTAGTAGTTGATGGCGCCCCACAGCTCTGCCCCCCCCCTCTAGTCACGCCCCTGTCACAGAGCGCTGAAAGCCCTGCCGTCATGTTGGCCTGTTCCCATGACAGCGCAGGTGAGGCAGCGAGAGAGAGGCTCGAATCCACACAGCTGCGAGGAGAGACGCTGGAGACAGATTGTGTTACGTAGCTCGTCACCTGATTTAACATCGATTTCTTTGTCACTTCGTAGCCTCGCCTGACCGTCTTTCAGCATAGCTGTAAATAGATAACTCTCCTAACCTACTTCCTCTGAGCTGCCATGGTAACAGGCCTATGCAAACGAGACAGAGGGCTCGAAGTGACCCTATAGCGAAAGGGATATTCCCTGTAAAACAATACCAGCTGCCTGGCAGTCCTGCTGATCTGTTTAGCTTTAGTAGCCGTCTGAATCAATCAGCTGAAACAAGCATGCAGCGACTGTGGTTAGATTGTAGTCGGGACACCTGATCTGCAGACTCGGTTTGGGTCAGTAGCTGGTAGGTAGTCGGTCCAATATGGAAAAATACAGTCATGCTTCCACTGTATGGAAAGCAAAGGCGTCACAGCGTGTTTGTTTAAGTTGTGGATAGTTTGAAAAATAAAAAAGGTATAAAATCTCCCTGGACTTTTACTTCTATCTGAGAGAATTTACCTCACTTCCTGTTCTGAGTGTGACAGGAATATAGCTGATGTGTGCCACACACTAGGAACAGATTTCCAATAGATTTCAGAATGAAATCCATTGGAAATCTATCTAAATGCATTATTGGACCATTAGATCTAATGCAACCCTATGGGTCATGGATCTGCTACCAGCAGCAGATCGACTTAGATCTTCCATCTCGTCAGATAGATCAAATCGACTGAAATCGGCCACAAATCTATAGAATCGATTTCTGATCGATCGATTCTATAGAATCGATCGATCGAATGATGGCTGAAATCGACCAGTGTATAGGCCCCTCAAAGAGAAACCGTGACCAAGAATTGAACTTTATCCCAATCAGTAGCTGACACCCCCTTTTACGTGAGAAATCTATTCCTTTTCACAAAAAGATCATCAGGGGGCGCTGTATGGCTGATATTGTGGTGAAACCCCTCCCACAAGAAACTGTGAGGATCATGGCCTGGCAGTTTCCTGTCTGTGAACCTTGTTGCATTGTGGGTAATAGCTGTTTACAGATGTTTCCAACTGCCAAAAAAGCAAGCAGCAGCTACATCACCTGCCAGCAGTAAAAATGTCACCATGTGATAAATGTCAGAATGTAAATCAGGGATTTAAAAGATTGTACAACGGGCAAACACTGACTAAATCATTTATACATAATTATTGTAAAAATGAAGCACTTTTTTTATTACATTATTTTCTTGTCTTGTTTTTTCTTGTCTGCCAGTAATAAAGATCAGGGGCGTAACAATAGACGCCACAGGGGGCCCTGTGGGGGAAGAAGTTTCTTTTCCCTGTCCTGAGAGACTGACAACTAAGGGCACAAAGAGAAAAATCTTTCTGCTCTCTGCACAATTGTTCTAATGACTGCATCTGCTCAGCCACTGATAAGAAATCATTCAGGGCTCGTTTCCACCATAGCGAATCCGCATGCGGCGACGAGATGCGGATTCGCTTGTTACACTGAAGTGGCCGGGGCTGTTTCCACATGTGCGGCGTGCGGGAGCGATTTGGCGGCGGGCCAAATCTGCACGACGGGACCCACAGAATTCGCCTGCGTCGGGAATCCGTGCGAATCGCCGCTAATGTATTTAATAGTAAAAACGCATGCGTTTGTTACATGCGTTTTTACCCGCGATTTCGCGTGCGATTTCGCACCTTTTTCAATGTTATTTTGCCCTGGCAGTGTCATGGTTAATTTCGCATGGCACCCTGCCATGCGAAATCGCGGGTAAAAACGCATGCGGAAACGCATCCGCATGCGTTTTTACAAGCGTCGGAATGCCGGCGAAATCGCGTCGCAACAGTGGAAACGGGCCCACAAAGTTTTGCAGACAAAGATTTGTAGACAGTCCCTATTCAGTGCTCAGCAGGCTCTTGTGTACAGCGCCCATCCCCCAACCTCTCTACCCCTCCCCAAGTGCTGTGTACTGTAGTGATGCTGGAGGAGTCTGCAGAGCCCCGCCCCCAGCCTCCCTACCCTCCCCAAGTGCTGTGTACTGTAGTGATGCAGGAGGAGTCTGCAGAGCCAGTTCTGCTCCATCAGAGATGGACAGAGTGAGTGTAATAAGCTGAGGCTGGGAGCACACTTGCCTGTTTTATGCGTTTTTCGCACACCATGTGTGTCTAAATGTGTAAAAACATGCACGTTTTATCACAGAAGCTACAGTAATTGATAGAGAAAATGCTCCCAGTGCTTCACTGCTGTCAGTTTTTATCTGCAGGGGGGAAACACATCCAAGTGCGCACTAGCCATTTGCATAACATTGGTTATCAGTTTACCTGTGCAGAATGAGGATTAATGACAGCAGCTGAGCTGCGGGGATTAGAAGTGTTATTTACCACGTTCATTTGAAGTGCAGCATACTGTGCGTTCTAGCGGTTTAAGCCGCGTTAGACTATACGCACATGCTCAGTATGGGTGTTTTTTTTTTATTTTGCTGCCGGAGAGGAGGCGGGGAGAGGCCGCTACGTAGCCAGGCACATGGCTACTTTATATTCACTGCACTTGCAGTGTTTACTTCCAGGAGCGGCCGCTGATTGGCTGGCGGGACCACGTGATGCGGAGAGCTCCGCGCATCCGACAGAGCAGGCGCACCAAGAGCTGCTTTTAACGCAGCTCTTGGTAGCGTCCTGCTCCAACACCACCAGGCGTTGCGTTAGGGGCACGTTTTGCGACCTTAACGTGTCATCTAACGCAACGTCTTAGTGGGAAAGAAGCCTAAATGTGCATATACTGTAATTAAGGCACTATATAGTGGGATACAAGATCCCTCCCCTCCAAGGTGGGGGAAGGGCTTAGATAAAAGGGGAGTGACCTCAAATAACTCTACGGTCGTTCTAGGCAACGTTTCGTTGGCTCAGAGGGCGTGGCTTATGCCTGTCCTGATTTAGTAATGTGGAGCATTAGGCGGTAAGTGAAAACATATTTTCCACATGACACAAAGTAATTACTGTCTGCCAACTGAAAGTAGCTCATTTTTTTTCGGTTTATTTTTGTCAAATAAACAATGGAACAATTCTGAGCGCAGGACGGCATTCTGTAAACAGCAGTCAGCGTGCTCTGCCGACGCAGCTGGTAATTAATAATGGAAAAAAACACATCTCGCCGAGCGCTTTGGCTGCCACAAGTCGCATCTCGCAAATTCTCCAATTAAAGCGTAACGGTAGACGATGTAAAACGCTCGCTTGTGCAAAATACAGGCTGGTAAACATCAATTCTGATCTGTGTGTATTATGCAGAACAGTTTATTAATATCTGCAGATATATAGGCAAAGCCTTTTGTAGACACAGCAGATCTGAGCGTCTTGAAGGAAAAGTAAAGTCAATGTGGTCTCTCTGTATATCCAACTCTTATTCTGCTAAAGGGAACTTGAGGTGAGAGTGATATGGAGGCTGCCATATTTATTTCCTTGTAAACAATGCCAGGTGCCTGGCTGTCCTGCTGATCTTCTGGCATAAGTAGTGTCTAAGGCCTAGTGCACACCGAGCGGTTTTTGGAGCGATCCGCCGGCCGCATCCGCCTGGAAAAACGCTTGGCTAATGTATTGCAATGGGATGGTGCACACCGGCGGTTTGAGGTTTTTGCCAAGCCGCAAACGCGCCTCCTGCTGCGCGTTTGCGGTTTTCGGAAGCGTTTCGTCCTCAATGTAAAGTATAGGGAAAACGCAAACCGCTCTGAAAAACGCTACTTCAGAGCGGTTTGCCAGGCATTTTTGTTACAGAAGCTGTCCAGTAACAGCTTTTACTGTAACAATATGTGTAATCTGCTACACAAAAACGCACCCAAAACCGCTAGGTATGTTTAGAAAACCTCTCTAAACATACCTAGAATCGCTCTGAAATCAGCTCCCAAAACCGCTAGCGTATTGCGGATCTGCTAGCGGTTTTGGTGTGCACTGGGCCTAAGTCAAACCCCTGGAACAAGCATATGGCTAATCCAGTGAGCTGAATCAGAGGACCTGATCTGCTGCATGCTTGTTCAGGGTCTATGGCTAAAAGTATTAGAGTTAGAGGATCAGCAGGACAGCCGGGCAACTGGTATTTTTTAAAAGGAAATAAATATGTCAGTCTAGCCCCTGGTTCACTTTAAGCAACATTATGATGAAAAATGGTAAAAGTTCAAATAAATGCAGTGTTCTCCTCAGAATTTTTTTTCCAGCCGGGTGGCATGAAAAAGTAGCCGGGTGGGGTGTGACTGGGGAAATGCAGGGCTGATGCAACTCTGCTTACAGCATAGGAGGAGGAGGAGGAAGTTAGCCGATGGCAGCCGGGTGCTCACCAAAATTAGCCGGGTGGAGCTCAGGCGAACACTGAAAGAACACTTACAAGAAGTACATACATTTCTCCCAGATGCACTATATATTACTTTCTCCTATGTTCTTGTCACTTACAGTAGGCAGTAACAATCTGATGGGTTTTGGACTGGTTCATCTCCTCATGGGGGATTTTTGGAAATTTTGGAGCCGTAGGCGCCATGGAAATTTGGATGCCTCTTAGACATCTATGTTAAACAGACCCTGAGCTCTTATTAAAAATGAAATTTACACTTACCTGGGGCTTCCTTCAGCCCCCCATAGGACGCAAGGTCCCCCGGCATCCTCCAGGTCCCTTCCGTGGTCCTGGTCCAGCAACTTTGGCCAAATTTACCCGCACACTGTGCGTTATCACGCCGGCCAGCGTAAGAGTCCAGCCGAAGCACGGTTTAGTCTTAGAGAACCGCGCATACGCAGGACTCTTACGCCGGCCTAAATTAACCCTTAGGGCCCATTCACACTAGAGCGTTTTACCGCGATTTTGGCAAAACGTTCAAACGCTAGTGCTTTTTAAAAGCACTAGTGTAATGAAACCCTATGGGCCCGTTCTTGCTTTGGCGATTTGCGTTAATCTCTGCAAATTCCCCCAAAACGGCCAAAAAAGCGAAACGCCTGCACCATTTTCTAAGTGTGAATGGGGCCTCAAGCTGAAATACTTTGGACACATGGGCCCATATGCAATTAACTTTTCTCCTAGGTGTTCATTTCATACTTAGTCAATATAATGTGTCTTTTAATCTTTTAAGCCACCAGCAAGTAAGAAAATACTCAAAACAATTAGAGTACTTTGTTCACCTACTTTTTGATACTTTTTCAATAACAAAATCCTAAAAAGTTAGGAGAAAATAGGAGACACATTTTCATCTTGCCTTTACAATAACATTTCAGCACTTTGCAATTGAAAAAGTATTAACAAGTAGATTATTATTATTATTTGAGATGAGAAAGTACTACTAAAATTATTATGAGTATTTGGCTTAAAAGGTATTTTATTGACAAAAGTGTTAAAAAGTAAGTGAAGTGAGGAGGTGTGTAGTCCAGAGGAGTCCCACGACTTCCTACAGATACAGGAAAAAAAGAAGACATAGACCAGGAGCCCCTTATGGTGTGTAGTATAGGCCTTTTAGGCACTCCAAGCTCTGCACCAGACACTGCTTTATTTCATCTGAGGAAGCGGACTGTGCTCCGCGAAACGCGTTACCTTTTTTGTGTTTGGTTATTAAAATTGTCTTTCCTATATTGGCGTTGCCCCTTCTTCTTAGAGGTAAGCCATTTTATATTTATTACGTCCATGGTTATTTTTTGGGGCACTTTCTCCCTCCCAGTGAAAAAGTAAGTGAAGTACTGGTAAAATAATTTTGAGTATTTTCTTGATTGCTGGTGGTTTAAAGGGCATTTTATTAAAGGGATACTGTAGGGGGGTCGGGGGAAAATGAGTTGAAGTTACCCGGGGCTTCTAATGGCCCCCCACAGACATCCTGTGCCCGCGCAGCCACTCACCGATGCTCCGGCCCCGCCTCCAGTTCACTTCTGGAATTTCTGACTTTAAAGTCAGAAAACCACTGCGCCTGCATTGCCGTGTCCTCGATCCCGCTGATGACACCAGGAGCATACTGCGCAGACCAAAGACCATACTGGGCTTGTGCAATACTCTCCTGGTGACATCAGCGGGAGCGAGGATGCATCTGCGCAGGCGCAGTGGTTTTCAGACTTTAACCACTTCAGGACCACAGTCTTTTCGCCCCTTAAGGACCAGAGCCTTTTTCTCCATTCAGACCACTGCAGCTTTCACGGTTTATTGCTCGGTCATACAACCTACCACCTAAATGAATTTTACCTCCTTTTCTTGTCACTAATACAGCTTTCTTTTGCTGCTATTTGTTTGCTGCTGCGAGTTTTAGTTTTTATAGCTGATTGCCCGGCGTTGCCCGGGTATGTATTTGGCTGGTGTTGGCTCCGCCTACGTTTTCTAACCCTAACACACAAACACTCAATGACCAAGTTTGTGAGCTTTGCGGTCTTTGGTATCAATAATCAGCATTGAAATGAAACAAATCTGATTGGCTGTGTGTGGCTCCACCCCCTTTTCTGAATTTGAACCCCAGTCACCCAATAACCAACTGTACCATGTTTGAGGCCTGTGCCATTAACAGTTCAAGAATGGTAGCAATTAAATATTCCCCTTGAAAAGCAACAGGTGAAGTTTGATTCACTTTTGTAGGCTCCACCCACTTTTCTGAATATTAATCCCAGTCACCCAATGACCAACAGTGCAAAGTTTAAAAACCCTGCGCTTAACAGTGTAAGAATGGCTGCAGTTTACATTTTCCCAGTGAAATTTGTATTTGTCTCCACCCACTGATGACCCGGCGTTGCCCGGGTATGTATTTGACTGGTGTTGGCTCCGCCCACTTTCTAACCCTAACACACAAACACTCAATGACCAAGTTTGTGAGCTTTGGTGTCCTTGGCATCAATAATTTGTATATTCCCATAGAAATTAAACAAATCAGATAGGCTGTTTGTGGCTCCGCCCCTCTCCAGCATTTGAACCCCAGTCACCCAATGACCAACTGTAGCAGGTTTGAGGCATCTGCTATTAACAGTGTAAAAATGGTAGCAATTTAAATATTACACTTGTAAATCAACAGGTGAATTTTGATTGGCTATTATGGGCTCCACCCACTTCCCTGAATATTAATCTCAGTCACTCAGTGACCATCTGGGCAAAGTTTGGGAACCCTGAAATAAACAGTGTAAGAAAGGCTGCAGTTTACACTTTCCCAGTGAAAATTGTTTTTGGCTCCGCCCACTTTTTGTAACCTGGACACAAAGTCACTACTCAATGCCCAAGTTTGTGAGTTTTGGGGTCCTTGGCATCAATAATTTGTATTTTCCCATGAAATGAAACAAATCTGATTCACTGTTTGTGGCTCTGTCCCCTTTTCTGAATTTGAACCCCAGTGACCCAATGACCAACTGTACCAGGTTTGAGGCTTGTGCCATTAACAGTGCAAGAATGGCAGCAATTTTAATATTCTCCTTGAAAAGTGACATGTGATTTTTGATTGGCATGTTTAGGCTCCACCCACTTTTCTGAATATTAATCCCAGTCACCCAGTAACCAGCTATGCTAAGTTTGAGAACCCTGCCATTAACAGTGAAGAAGGGCTGCAGTTTACAATTTCCCAAAAAAATCTGTTTTTAACTCCACCCACTTTTTGTAACCTTGACACACAGTCACTACTCAATGACCAAGTTTGTGAGCTTTTGGGTTCCTGGCATCAAAATTGTGCTAATGAAGCAGTTTATCCAGCAAAGAAATCTGGCTGTTTTTGGCTCCGCCCCTTTACTGAATTCGAACCCCAAACACTTAACGACCGACTGTAGCAGGTTTGAGGCCTCTGCTATTAACAGTGTGAGAATGGCCGCAGTTTCAATATTCCCCTTGAAAATCGATAGGTGAATTTTGATTGGCTGTTGTAGGCTCCACCTACATTTCCAAATATTAATCCTAGTCACCCAGTGACCAACTGTGTGAAGTTTGAGAACCCTGCCATTAACAGTGTAAGAAAAGCTGCAGTTTACATTTCCCCATGTAAAAAGTTAGTTGTTTTTGGCTCCGCCCACTATTTCTAACCTTGACATACAGTCACTTAATGACCAAGTTTATGAGCTTTGGGGTCTTTGGCATCAATAAGTTGCATTTTACCATTGAAATTAAACAAATCTGATTGGCTGTTTTTGGCCCGCTCCCTTCAGAATTTAAACCCCAGTCTCCCAGTGACTGACTGTAGCAGATGTTAGGCCTCTGCTATTAAGAGTGCATGAATGGCAGCAATGTAAATATTCCCCTTGAAAATCAAAAGGTGAATTTTAAATGGCTGCTGTAGGCTCCACCCACTTTTCTGAATATTAGTCCCAGTCACCCAGTGGCCAACTGTGTCACGTTTGAGAACCCTGCCAATAGCAGAATGGCTGAAATCAATCTAACAAATCTGATTGGCTGTTTGTGGCTCCACCCCTTTAATGAATTTGGACCCCAGTCACCCAATGACTGACTGTATCAGGTTTGAGGCCTATGCCACTAACAGTGTAAGAATGGTAGCAATGTGAATATTCCCCTTGAAAATCAATAGGTACATTTTGATTGGCTGTTGTAGGCTCCACCCACATTTCTGAATATTCATCCCAGTCACACAGTGGCCAATTGTGTAAAGTTTGGGAACCCTGCAATGTAAAAAATAAAGTTGTTGGCACTGCCCACTTTTTCTAACCTTGACATACAGTCACTCAATTATCAAGTTTATCAGCTTTGGGGTCCTTGGTATCAATACTTTCTATATACCCATTGAAAAATAAACAAATCTGGCTGTTTGTGGCTCTGCCCCCTTCCTGAATTTGGACCCTAGTCACCCAGTGACCAACTGTACCAGGTTTGAGGCATCTGCTATTACCAGTATAAAAGAATGGTAGCAGATGAAATATTCCCTTTGAAAATCAAAAGGTGAATTTTTATTGGCTGTTGTAGGCTCCACCCACCTTCCAAAATCTTAATCTGTCACCCAATGACCAACTGTGCAAAGTTTGAGAACCCTGCCATTAACGGTGTAAGAATGGCTGCAGTTTATATTTTCCCTGTAAAAGCTGTTTTGGCTCCGCCCACTTTTTTGTAACCTTGACGCACAGTCACTCAATGACCATGTTTGTGAGCTGTCAGGTTCCTGACATCAAATTTGTGTAAA
The DNA here is from genome assembly GCF_040937935.1 of Hyperolius riggenbachi. Classification (NCBI taxonomy): domain Eukaryota; kingdom Metazoa; phylum Chordata; class Amphibia; order Anura; family Hyperoliidae; genus Hyperolius; species Hyperolius riggenbachi. Next base: position 284,081,689 of record NC_090654.1, read on the forward strand.
TGGAAGCAATTTATCCACCAAGGAAATCTGATTGGCTGTATGTGGCCCCGCCCCTTTAGTGAATTTGGACCCCAGTCACCCAATGACCGACTGTAGCAAGTTTGAAGTCTCTGCCATTAAAAAGTGTAAGAATAGCAGCAGTTTAAATATTCCCCTTGAAAATCAATAGGTACATTTTGATTGGCTGTTGTAGGCTCCACCCACATTTCTGAATATTCATCCCAGTCACACAGTGGCCAATTGTGTAAAGTTTGGGAACCCTGCAATGTAAAAAATAAAGTTGTTGGCACTGCCCACTTTTTCTAACCTTGACATACAGTCACTCAATTATCAAGTTTATCAGCTTTGGGGTCCTTGGTATCAATACTTTCTATATACCCATTGAAAAATAAACAAATCTGGCTGTTTGTGGCTCTGCCCCCTTCCTGAATTTGGACCCTAGTCACCCAGTGACCAACTGTACCAGGTTTGAGGCATCTGCTATTACCAGTATAAAAGAATGGTAGCAGATGAAATATTCCCTTTGAAAATCAAAAGGTGAATTTTTATTGGCTGTTGTAGGCTCCACCCACCTTCCAAAATCTTAATCTGTCACCCAATGACCAACTGTGCAAAGTTTGAGAACCCTGCCATTAACGGTGTAAGAATGGCTGCAGTTTATATTTTCCCTGTAAAAGCTGTTTTGGCTCCGCCCACTTTTTTGTAACCTTGACGCACAGTCACTCAATGACCATGTTTGTGAGCTGTCAGGTTCCTGACATCAAATTTGTGTAAATGGAAGCAATTTATCCACCAAGGAAATCTGATTGGCTGTATGTGGCCCCGCCCCTTTAGTGAATTTGGACCCCAGTCACCCAATGACCGACTGTAGCAAGTTTGAAGTCTCTGCCATTAAAAAGTGTAAGAATAGCAGCAGTTTAAATATTCCCCTTGAAAATCAATAGGTGAATTTTGATTGGCTGTTGTAGGCTCCACCCACTTTCCTGAATATTAATCCCAGTCACCCAGTGACCAAGTGTGCCAAGTTTGAAAACCCTGCGAGTGTAAGAATGGCTGCAGTTGAGATTTTCCCATTTAAAAAGAATGGCTGAAATTGGATTGGCTGTTTTATGCTCCGCCCACTTTTCCTGGAATTGTAACCTCGGTCACCAAGTGACCAACTGTGCCAAGTGTGGGGACTCTGGCTTGATTACTGTGAGAATGGCAGCCTTTTACATTTTTTCCATTGACATGAATGGGTGGAATCTGATTTGCTGTTTGTAGCTCCGCCCAGGTGTGCAGGGGGGACGCGAGACCCCCAGAACGTATCATCCCAGGTAGTAAGGGATCTGCATACCAAGTTTTGTTCAAATCGGTCAAGCCGTTTTTGCGTGATCGCGGCACATACACACACACACACACACATACACACACACACACACACACACATACATCCGATTTTATATATATAGATTATATTCATCAAAAAAGACATGAATTTTGGCAAAAAAATGACTTTTTTAACTTGCTGTGCTGACATTTTTCAAATAAAGTAAAATTTCCTATACATTTGAGCGCGAAAGTTATTCTGCTACATGTCTTTGATAAAAAAAAAACCATTCAGTGTATATTTATTGGATTGGGTAAAAGTTATAGCGTTTACAAACTATGGTGCCAAAAGTGAATTTTCCCATTTTCAAGCATCTCTGACTTTTCTGCGCACCTGTCAGGTTTCATGAGGGGCTAAAATTCCAGGATAGTACAAATACCCCCCAAATGACCCCATTTTGGAAAGAAGACATCCCAAAGTATTCAGTGAGAGGCATGGTGAGTTCATAGAAGATTTTATTTTTTGTCACAAGTTAGCGGAAAATGACACTTTCTGACAAAAAAAAGAAAAAAAAAAAGTTTCCATTTCTTCTAACTTGCGACAAAAAAAAATGAAATCTGCCACAGACTCACTATGCTCCTCTCTGAATACCTTGAAGTGTCTACTTTCCAAAATGGGGTCATTTGTGGGGTGTGTTCACTGTCCTGGCATTTTGGGGGGTGCCTAATTGTAAGCACCCCTGTAAAGCCTAAAGATGCTCATTGGACTTTTGGCCCCTTAGCGCAGTTAGGCTGTAAAAAAGTGCCACACATGTGGTATTGCCATACTCAGGAGAAGTAGTATAATGTGTTTTGGGGTGTATTTTTACATATAACCATGCTGGGTGGGAGAAATATCTCTGTAAATGACACATTTTTGATTTTTTTTACACACAATTGTCCATTTACAGAGAGATTTCTCCCACCCAGCATGGATATGTGTAAAAATACACCACAAAACACATTATACTACTTCTCCTGAGTATGGCGATACCACATGTGTGACACTTTTTTGCAGCCTAGGTGCGCTAAGGGGCCCAACATCCTATTCACAGGTCATTTTGAGGCATTTGTTTTCTAGACTACTCCTCACGGTTTAGGGCCCCTAAAATGCCAGGGCAGTATAGGAACCCCACAAGTGACCCCATTTTAGAAAGAAGACACCCCAAGGTATTCCGTTAGGGGTATGGTGAGTTCATAGAAGATTTTATTTTTTGTCACAAGTTAGTGAAAAATGACACTTTGTGAAAAAAACAATAAAAATCCAATTTCCGCTAACTTTTGACAAAAAATAAAATCTTCTATGAACTCATCATACACCTAACAGAATACCTTGGGGTGTCTTCTTTCTAAAATGGGGTCACTTGTGGGGTTCCTATACTGCTCTGGCATTTTACGGGCCCAAAACTGTGAGTAGTCTGGAAACCAAATTTCTCAAAATGACTGTTCAGGGGTATAAGCATCTGCAAATTTTGATGACAGGTGGTCTATGAGGGGGCAAATTTTGTGGAACCTTTCATAAGCAGGGTGGCCTCTTAGATGACAGGATGTTTTGGGCCTGATCTGATGGATAGGAGTGCTAGGGGGGTGACAGGAGGTGATTGATGGGTGTCTCAGGGGGCGGTTAGAGGGGAAAATAGATGCAATCAATGCACTGGGGAGGTGATCGGAAGGGGGTCTGAGGGGGATCTGAGGGTTTGGCCGAGTGATCAGGAGCCCACACAGGGCAAATTAGGGCCTGATCTGATGGGTAGGTGTGCTAGGGGGTGACAGGAGGTGATTGATGGGTTTCTCAAGGTGTGATTAGAGGGGGGAAATAGATGCAAGCAATGCACTAGCGAGGTGATCAGGGCTGGGGTCTGAGGACGTTCTGAGGTGTGGGCGGGTGATTGGGTGCCCGCAAGGGGCAGATTAGGGTCTAATCTGATGGGTAACCGTGACAGGTGGTGATAGGGGGTGATTGATGGGTAATTAGTGGGTGTTTAGAGGAGAGAAGAGATGTATACACTGCACTTGGGAGGTGATCTGATGTCGGATCTGCGGGCGATCTATTGGTGTGGGTGGGTGATCAGATTGCCCGCAAGGGGCAGGTTAGGGGCTGATTGATGGGTGGCAGTGACAGGGGGTGATTGATGGGTGGCAGTGACAGGGGGTGATTGATAGGTGATTGACAGGTGATCAGTGGGTTATTACAGGGAATAACAGATGTAAATATTGCACTGGCGAATTGATAAGGGGGGGTCTGAGGGCAATCTGAGCGTGTGGGCGGGTGATTGGGTGCCCGCAAGGGGTAGATTAGGGTCTAATCTGATGGGTAACAGTGACAGGTGGTGATAGGGGGTGATTGATGGGTAATTAGTGGGTGTTTAGAGGAGAGAAGAGATGTATACACTGCACTTGGGAGGTGATCTGATGTCGGATCTGCGGGCGATCTATTGGTGTGGGTGGGTGATCAGATTGCCCGCAAGGGGCAGGTTAGGGGCTGATTGATGGGTGGCAGTGACAGGGGGTGATTGATGGGTGGCAGTGACAGGGGGTGATTGATAGGTGATTGACAGGTGATCAGTGGGTTATTACAGGGAATAACAGATGTAAATATTGCACTGGCGAATTGATAAGGGGGGGTCTGAGGGCAATCTGAGCGTGTGGGCGGGTGATTGGGTGCCCGCAAGGGGTAGATTAGGGTCTAATCTGATGGGTAACAGTGACAGGTGGTGATAGGGGGTGATTGATGGGTGATTGATGGGTAATTAGTGGGTGTTTAGAGGAGAGAATAGATGTAAACAATGGATTTGGGAGGTGATCTGATGTCGGATCTGCGGGCGATCTATTGGTGTGGGGGGGTGATCAGATTGCCCGCAAGGGGCAGGTTAGGGGCTGATTGATGGGTGGCAGTGACAGGGGGTGATTGACGGGTGATTGACAGGTGATTGACAGGTGATTGACAGGTGATTGACAGGTGATCAGGGGGGATAGATGCATATAGTACACGGGGGGGGGGTCTGGGGGGGGGGGGGTCTGGGGAGAATCTGAGGGGTGGGGGGTGATCAGGAGGGGGCAGTGGGCAGGGGGGGGGGATAAAAAAAAAATAGCGTTGACAGATAGTGACAGGGAGTGATTGATGGGTGATTAGGGGGGTGACTGGGTGCAAACAGTGGTCTGGGGGGTGGGCAGGGGGGGGTCTGAGGGGTGCTGTGGGCGATCAGGGGGCAGGGGGGGGGAAATCAGTGTGCTTGGGTGCAGACTAGGGTGGCTGCAGCCTGCCCTGGTGGTCCCTCGGACACTGGGACCACCAGGGCAGGAGGCAGCCAGTATAATAGGCTTTGTATACATTACAAAGCCTATTATACATATGTGCAGCGGCGATCCGGGTGGTAGTAACCCGCCGGCGCTTCCGAACGGCCGGCGGGTTACTACGAGCGGTGGGCGGAGCCAGTCCCCGGCGGCTGATCGCGTCACGAATGACGCGATCGCCGCATAGCCACTCCCGCAGCCGCCCCCGCCGATGGGCGTATTGCGGTCGTTTGGGCCCGGACTTTGCCGCCGCCCATCGGCTGGGGGCGGTCCTCAAGTGGTTAAAGTCTGAAATTCCAGAAGTGAACCGGAGGCGGGGCCGGAGCATCGGTGAGTGGCTCCGTGGGTACAGGATGTCTGCGGGGGGCCATTAGAAGCCCTGGGTAAGTTCAACTCATTTTCCCCCGACCCCCCTACAGTATCCCTTTAAGTTTAAACATATCACCTAGGGGAAAACTCCTGAGAAAAATGTAATTGCATATGGGCCCTAATGAGAGAGCAAGACTCATTGGAGAAGACCCTGATGCTGGGAAAGATGAACTGTGAAAGGAGGAGGTGATGTCGGAGAATGAGATGGCTAGATAGTATCTTGGAAGCAACAAACATGAGCTTGGACAAGCTTCGATAAGAAGTAGTGTATAGTGGGGCATGCCATAGGGTGGCCCATGAGGTTGCAGAGAGCCAGACACGACTGAATAGTCACTGAACAAGCCGCATGACCTTAGTAAGTACCACATACATTTAGACAGCAGGGAAAGGTCACAGCACTTCCCAAAACAGGCTGCATCTGAATGACCTATGCTGGTAAGGTGTGCAGAGCCTAATTATAGGCAGGATACACATCTTGTATTCAAAACAGATGGACCAAATTAATATTAATGGAGTATGTTAGCTTCCAAAACAGTTTGCACGCAGAGTATTCTGTACTGGACCCTTCCACCGCAATGATGGCCATCTTTTTGGAAGGAACCCTAGCCTGTACCTAATTAACAAACAAGCATATGCATAACCTGGGAGCAGCTGGCAGTCATTAGGGGAGAATTGGCAGCGTATCCTAAGTCCAGGCAGCATCTGAATGACTACCAACAGAGGCGTGCAGACTGCAGAGCCCCCTAGATGCAACATACACACCTTGTATTCAAAACAGATGCCCCAATATGCACTAACCTCTGATAGAAACATGGTGGGGACAGCAGAGAATGAGATGGCCAGATAGTATCATGGAAGCAACAAACTTGAGCTTGGAGAAGCTCCGAGAGGAAGTAGAGAACAGAGCGGCCTGGCGTGCCATGGGGTGGTCCATGGGGGGGCGCCGAGAGCCGAGCACGACTGAATAGCAACTGAATACTAAGCTGCATGACCTTAGTAAACACCACATACTAGAAAAGGAGAAACTTTGTATCTTGCAGATGAAACTTCTGACATCTATATTAGCAAAGAGTGGAAGGTATCTGGGCAGGTAAGAGAAGATTCAGTGAACCATTGTGTACATTGTGTAACCGAGTAACAAAGCAGCTCAGGGTGACCCAAACCACTAGGAATGTATAGGGGGATAAAGAGACTGAAAAGCCCTCCTACTAATAAACACTCAATTCATTTTAGAAGATGATATCGTTCTGGCCTACAGAGCCAGAGGAGAGCAAATTGGCGATGTTTTTCTTCCCCTTTTCTTGCCATTGCCCAGATGCCAGAAATAGCGTTAGCTGAAAAAGTTGGGTTTTCTTTGTTCTCCTCTGAAGACATTCGAGGCTAGTTTAAATGAGGGTGAAAATTTAGGCCTTGGTTGTTGATTTTGTTAATCTGCTTTGGATACATTAGCCGCTAAAGCCACCGAGTTCACCCCACCGGAGGACAGGGCAAGATTAACCAAATAAGTCAGTCAGTGGAGGTGAAGGGATTAAGTTTCAGCACTAACAGACTACAGGAAAGCTCCTGTTTACCTTAAACCCACTCCAGTGTCCCTAATCCACGGCAGAAACCCAACAGTCTTACCCTCCGTGTATTTCATGATGAGATCTGCAGCTCGCATGGTCCGGTCAACATGCTCAACAACAAGAGTCTTCTCTTAAATGCAGGATTGTCACCATAAAAATCAAATTGCAACAGCAACTGGTCTGAGTGTATTAAGTGATAAAGATGCTAATCCTGCATTCAGAACTTTCAAAACTTTTTCTGCTGTTATGATTTGGAGTTATCACATACTTAAAGAGAAACTCCGACCAAGAATTGAACTTTATCCCAATCAGTAGCTGATACCCCCTTTTACATGAGAAATCTATTCCTTTTCACAAACAGACCATCAGGGGGCACTGTATGGGTGATATTGTGGTGAAACCCCTCCCACAAAGAAATGCTGAGTACGTACTCTTGGCAGTTTCCTGTCTGTGAACCCTGCTGCATTGTGGGAAATAGCTGTTTACAGCTGTTTCCAACTGCCAAAAAAGCATGCAACAGCTACATCACCTGCCAGTAGTAAAAATGGCACCATGTACTAAATGTCAGAATGTAAATCAGGGATTTAAACGATTTTACAATTGACTAAATCATTTATACATAATTATTGTAAAAATGAAGCACTTTTTTATTACATTATTTTCACTGGAGTTCCTCTTTAAGGAGCACTGGCCCATCAGTAGTCAGTGCCAAACAGTTGCATGCTGGGGGGTCTTTTTTATCTATAAAATATTCCTCCTCTTCCCTTTATTTCCCCCTCCTTCAAATGACATAAGACAGTGCACTTCCTAGTATAGACCTCGGTGGGAGTGTCTGAAGACTCTGGGAGGAGGGCGGGTAACGAATACACAATTAGCAAGAGGAGGGAGGAAATATCAGGAGGTCAAAGGTAACCAATAGGGAAACTGTCTAGAATAGGATTCGTGCTTTTCCTTTATAAAATTCACAGAAATCATGGACAGTGCAATACATGTGTTATGTAAGTAGAACTAGTATTTATCTACTTATAAATGTGTTTTTTTCTAGGCTAGCATGGGTGTTGCTTGTTCTTCAAGTACTACAGCCAAGTCCCTAGTATCCGGCAGCAGCAGGGATTGCCTGATGCCGAATACAGGTGCTTGCCAGTTGCTTGAGCCTAAAAAGCACAAACCACCCCATAAATACGTACTGAGTCTCTAGCAATGTGTAGCAGTCTAGCTGCCTTCCTGCAGCACCCAGCGGCTTGCAAGCATTGCATGCAAGCCGAGTAGCCGACATGTCACCTGATCAGCACCGGGTCATGTGACCCACACACTTGCATGCACAGACGCTGGAAACCGCTAGGAGCCCACTAGCCACTGCAGGAAGGCTACCAGATGTCGCTGGAGGCTCGGTAAGTGTTTAAGAAAATCTCAAAATCCGCCAAAAGCAAATTCGCCGTTATCCCCCTCATGCATGCCGGTTGGTTAAGACTTGCGGTTGCAGTGACTGTAACGGTGTGCCCGTACAGTTAGGCATACAGTGCCATTTACGTTTTCAATGTAAACGCGCACATCATCCTGTGACACAAGTGTGTCCCTTGCATTAACCCAGTGGAACCCACCGCTTCACGCGCAATGTGATAGCACCATAGGACTATGGCTGGATAGTGTACTGGTTAGAGGAACCAGGAAGAGGCACTTCAGCCTAAACAAACATACTGTCATTAAGTTACATTAGTTATGTTATTAAAATAGATAGGTAATATAATCTCTAACCCACCCTCTTTTAAAAGAACAGGCAAATGTTTGATTTCATGAGGGCAGCCATCTTTTTGGTTGAAAGGAGGTGACAGGGAGCATGAGACACAGTTCCAACTGTCCCATGTCCTGACCTCTCCTCCCAGCTGCTAGGCAACATGACCAACAACATAGGAAATCCCATCATGCTTTGCACAGCATCAGGGAAAAAAAAGCCCGGGCAGTTTTCTTTGATGGGTGGAGCTTAGCTAAAAATGCAGTTAAAAATGATGCTTTGGTAAGAAAAACAATGTTCTGATGCTGTGTTAAAGAAACACCAAGCCTTTTCAGTGCTGCTCAGTAGATTTTTAGTCCGGAGGTTCACTTTAAAGAGGAGCTGTACAATCTAAAAGAAAACATATATAAGTAGATAAATACTTGCTCTACTTACATAGCACATGTATTGCAATGTCCACGTTTTTTAGTGATTTTTCTACAGTAAAAAAAGAGAAAATCCTTCTTAGCATTTTCCATTTTAAGTGTGGGGGGCGCATCCTCACAAGTTTGCCTCAGGCAGCAAAAAGTCAAGAACCGGCCCTGGTTTGGACATAAATAGAGGCCCAAATGCAATTAACTTTTTCTCCTAAGTTTTCTCCTAGGTGATATATTCATATTGCCTTTTAACCACTTAAGGACCACAGTGTTAAACCCCCCCTAAAGACCAGGCCATTTTTCCTAAATTGGACCACTGCAGCATTAAGGCCTCCCTGCAGGGCCACACAACTCAGCACACAAGTGATTCCTCCCCCCCTTTTCTCCCCACCAACAGAGCTCTCTGCTGGTGGGGTCTGATCACTCTTTTTTTTTATTACAATATAAAAAAGTGTATTTTTTAATTTATTTCCCCTCCCCCGGCCAGCCAATCACTGCGATCGGCTGTGACAGGCTTCAGCCTATCACCGCCAATCGCTTCTGTGTCCCCAGTACAGTGCTGCCTTAGATCACAGCGCTGTACAGGTATATTAGACGGTGAAACGGTCTTATAGTCTCCGAGCGGCGATCGCCTCTGGGAGACTGAAGGCCAAGCGGAGATGCGCGCGATCTCCTGCTAGCCCCATAGAAGGCCGTTCACGCCAATCGGCGTGGAGCAGTCCTGGGGCTACCGCCGCATTCACGCCAATTGGTGTGGAGTGGTCGGCAGGAAGTTAAACCCCCTGCAAGCAAGAACATACACTTTATCATTTTTACGGTACATTTTTACCTACTTTTTGGTATTTTTTCAGTTGCAGAGTGTATGAAAATGTATTTTGCACAGAAGATGAAAAATGATCTAGGAAAAAACTCAGGAGAAAAAAGTAAATTGCATATGGACCAGATTGTTTTTATCTGTATATTTTATTAACTGATGTAAAAAAAATGAACAGGCTATCTGCCTCTCTGCATCCACGCATAAGGCAAATAAGGCATACTGAGGGAAAGAAGACAAATCTGAATTCTATTTTTGGTGATACAAAATGTGTCCCAAAATCTCAGCTGCTGATCTCTGCAAAGTTTACAAGTGTTCTCTTTCCTCTCCCCCCACCCGCCTGATTGCTGCTCTGCCTTGTCCCAGATAAGAGCAGAGGCAGAGAGACCTGTACAGATGAGATAACTCTCAGAGGTGAAATTAGCAGTGCATTCCTCTGACCTTGGCTTTTACTAAAGCAGCAAAGGCGCAGCACCTGGTGTCAGGCGTGAGGGGCGTGTCACTAACACCCAGGACACATTTACATATTTGGGCCGGCCAAAAAAATCATTCTTGTTCATTTAGAAGGAAAATGTAATGTGAGGACAGGTGTACCGCAATGTGTTTGGATCATCATAGTGATCTGTCAATGAGTGATGCAGTTCTTGTAAAGGGACACCTCCTGCCCATCCCCTCCCCGTAGACCAGAATAGGCTGATTGGCAGTGACAGTAAGCGCGTCTGTGCAGCAATCATCACCCCAAAACAATCATTTCAGGCTGGGTGCACACATAGCAGAAACGCTAGCGTTGCGGAAAACGCTGCATTTTTGCCGCTAATGAAAGTCTATGGGCCGCAGGAAAAAACGCATATAAAAACGCGTTTTCTATGCGTTGTCAAACCTGCATTTTTAAAAATGCTGGTTTTGTTGCATATTATGCAGGAACGCTGCCAAAACGCACATAATGAAAGTCAATGGCAATGCAAGGATATGTGTGTATCGTGCATTTTCCATGCATTTTTATATTCCTTAGATAGTATGGCTGTCCCTGCTGCTTTAACATGTATGCAATGTCCACTTTAGTGATACTCACAGTTAAAGCTGGCAGTGTTTCCTGATATTTTGTAAATGTGCAAGTACGGTAAAATGAATAAGATATTTTCTTTCTTCCTAAAGCAAACCTGAAAAAAGTTACTTTGTATACTCGAGTATAAGCCTAGTTTTTGGGCCAAAAAAAGTGGGGTTCTCGGCTTATACTCGAATCACTACTGTTTGAATAACCCGCACAGTGCCCTTACTATATACAGCACTGTGCATCATCTGAGGGAGACCACACACTTGACATGTCCATGGGAGGTCCCAGCTAACCTCATCTGGAGTGTAGCCTTGGAAGGCCTACTGGGACAGTGTCTACTGAGTGGTGAGAGTCCTTGCATTCGTATCAAGTTTTAGATACATGATTATGTGGCTCTGCATTCCTTGCTTTATCTTTATGCCACCTTAAAGTGAACCTAAAGCCTGGGAAAAAAAATCAGATTAACTAACGTGCGCCTGTAACGTCTTGGTGTGTAAGCAGCCTTAATGCATCCCAAAATTTTGTTAGCTTTAGCTGCAGCTGCTTGGCATTGAGTACGATTATTTAACTTGTTGTCAATGAGTACTCCTAAGTCCTTCTCCAAGTTTGATGTTCCCAACTGTATCCCATTTATTTCGTATGGTGCTAGCCCATTGGTACGTCCAAAATGCATGAACTTACATTTGTCAACATTGAATTTCATCTGCCATGTATTTCAATGTTGACATTTTAGCGCGTTAGAATTTTTATATTGTTTTTTACGTTTTAAGGGTACGAGGGATCTCCCTTCTAATGCGCAGCTAGTGAATTGGCTATTACCCCTTGCGCTTGGTTTTAGAATCTGCCATTATGCTTTATAATTTTTTTTGAAAATAAGAAATATATTTAAATTTAAAGGATGGAAATAAGTCAATTAAACATATTTTTCAGGAAAAAAATACATATATTTACCCAGATCTGTCCTGAAAGAGCGACAAATTGGGAAGAAAAAGGGATAGAGGGATTTACTTCCCAAAGAGGGACTGTCCCTCCAAAAGAGAGACAGTTAGAAGCTATGCTTCTAGGGGCAGATAAGTGAAGCTACATTTCATTTGTCACCTCGGAAATCCTTTAAAGAGACTCTGTAACATAAAAAGTGCCCCCGGGGGTACATACCTAGGGAGGGGGAAGCCTCTGAATCCTATCAAGGCTTCCCTCGTCCTCCTCCATCCCATGGTGGTCCATCTGGGCCCCTCTGAAGCCATAGCTGACAATTTGTCGTGCTGTGGTGCAGGTGCAGTAGCGCCTGCAGTATTTACCTTCCCCGGCTCCAGTGCAGGCGCAGTAGCGGCTCTCCAATAGTGGGAATTGTTGAGCCTAATCGGTCCGCTCTACTGCGCAGGCGCAGACGACTTGCACCTGCGCAGCAGAGCGGACCCAAATGGGATCGGCTATTTCCGCCTTAGCCCGAACCGAGTGCCACTACTATGCCCGCCGAAGCCTCGATAGGATCCAGAGGCTTCCCGCTCCCGAGGTAAGTACCCCCCCAGGGGCACTCTGTGAAGTTACAGGTCCTCTTTAACTATTTAAGCCTCCTGGATGTGATTGTCACATCCAGGCAGCTGATGTTGCACTGCTGCGCGCGCCCGTGCACGCACGTGTTGCCCCCCATTAGCCTAAGTCCCCGGTAAAAAGACAGACGCTTCTTATCAGAAGCCGCCGTCTTTCTGATAATAAAAAAGTTTCCCGTCCACCTTATGCTTCCTGGAAGCGAAAGTGTTCACTTTCAGGACTGAAAAAAAAAATTGACTGTGGCCAAATAGTAAAACTACATCTACATACCGTACATTTTTTTAATGTAATAAACACACATTATTACATTTAAAATTAACTGTTTACCTCCCACACCAAAAATTACCCAAATACATTTTTTTATGGGAAAAAAAATTACAATTACAATAATTACTTTTTTCAATTTTTTTCTTAATATTCCCATGCATTTAGAAAAAAAATAATTCTTAGCAAAATGTACCACCCTAAGAAAGCCTAATTGGTGGTGGAAAAAAACAAGATATAGATCAATTCATTGTGATAATTAGTGATAAAGTTATTGGCGAATGAATGAGAGGTGAAAATTGCTCTGATGTATAAGGTGAAAAATCCCTGTGGGCTGAAATGGTTAAAGAGGAACTCCAACCTAAACAAATATACTGTCATTAAGTTACATTAGTTATGTTAATTAAAATAGATAGGTAATATAATCTCTTACCCACACTGTTTTAAAAGAACAGGCAAATGTTTGATTTCATGAGGGCAGCCATCTTTTTGGTTGAAAGGAGGTGACAGGGAGCATGAGACACAGTTCCAACTGTCCTGTGTCCTGAGCACCTCTCCCAGTTGCTAGGCAACGTGAACAACAACATAGGAAATCCCATCATGCTCTGCACAGCATCAGGGGAAAAAAGCCTGGGCTTTTTTTTCTTTGATGGGTGGAGCTTAGCTAAAAATGCAGCTAAAAATTATGCTTTGGTAAGAAAAACAAAGTTCTGATGCTGTGAAACTGTTAAAGAAACACCAAGCCTTTTCAGTTCTGCTGAGTAGATTTTTAGTCCGGAGGTTCACTTTAAGTAATTTTAGCAACCAAACCCTCGTTTACACACAAAAAAAAAAAGATAACACTGGAGAACTTTGATTACAAAACTTTTTGATACTTTATTCAGACCTCAATAGTTTTTTGTAGATCGAGTGTCACAATCCTCAACCTATCGGAGTTTTGGATACAAGAAAAAAAAAAAAAAGAAGCATTCTGCGTTTTGTTTTCTGTTTTGACGACGATGATAAAAGCATAATAACATGTTTGGGGGCTCCATTCATGTGTGCCCGGGGCAGGGCGGGTGCCAAGTCCAGCCCGGGTTATTTCAGTGTTCAGAGAGTAGCAGAGCTGGGAGGCTTAGCTTTGGATTATTCTGTAATAACTTCTCATTGCCTGAATTAAAACTGACCATCACGGGATAATTAATTCATACGTCCAAAGACTACTGTGCTTGAACATTTTGTTCAGAATGGCTATTTATCGCTATAAAAGCACAAGAGGGCTGCCAGCCAATCAGATCACTTGAGTGGCTGAACACTGCGGGCCCCGCTGGCCTCAGGAAGAGGTTGTATCACTCAGGAGAATCACGTCCCAAAAGAAGAATTTTTTTTTTTATTTTAAAAAAATTGTCAGTTGGCGACAAACTAATATAAACTGATGTACCAGTCTTTGGTGGAAGCTGGGGGGTGAGGCTAGGCTCTGATAGATCAGGGCCCGTTCTAGCTACAATGGGGGTCCCAGAGCAAACGAAACGTAGGTGCCCCCCCCCCCCCACGTATAGTAGTCAGATGTGCCCTTAACGACTCTCCCCAAGTTTAATAGCCAGATTTCCTCCCGATGTCCCCCCCCCCCCCCTTACCAGTATAGTGGCCTGATGTGCCCTCCCCAGTCCACGCAGTATAGTAGCCTGATGTGCCCTCCCTCCGCCCGTATAGTTAAATATGCTCCCCTTTCCCAGTACAGTATAGCCAGATATGTGCTTACCCCATCTAGTATACTGGCCAGATGTGTCCCCTAATGACCAACACTTCACCCCCAGTGTGCAGAGCAGCTGGGAGAAGCGGCTCTCACTCACCGCCTCTGAGTTCCAGGCATTGCAAGTCCATCTGTCTCCCATGTAGTCAGGGGTGCTTGGATACCACTTTTCACTATCTGGAACTAATTCGGATACCTAGATATCTGATCCGGGTCGGATATCCGAGTTTGCATTTTTCATACCCGAATTGAATTCGGATACCCGACCCAGTATCCGGCCGGATATCCGAATTGAAAACCGGAAATGGTCTTTCCAAGGCTTCTTAACTGTTTTAGAAGCTAAAAACATACCACCACCACCCTCTTCCTCTCTCTCTCTGGTCTTGCAGGGATTTGTAGTATGTCAAAAGCAAGCTCACCTACTTTGGCCAGGAGTTGAACCCAGGTTCACTGCGTGGAGGCCTGCTATGCTCACCACTATACCAACAACCACACACACAGCAAAGGACAGCACTTTGAAGTCTGGAAGATTCCAGGGCAAGGGTGGGAAGGATGAAAAGCTAGGTGGCCATGCAACCATTCTTGCTAACCTAAAGCTTACTTATAGACAGTCATACGAGACACATGCCGGGTGCAGGGCTGTGTGGTGAGTCAACACATTGGCTTAAGACTTTACCAAATCCAATGCTCCAATATGCGGAAGCTTCTCTGTTTGCTGTTTGTGGTGTCACAGTTCACTCATCTCTTCAACCACAAGAAAAGCCCAGGAGTAGTCTTAGCTACCGTAATATCTATGTTACGGCAGGGCCCTTATTACACTTTCTCTTACAGGGCTATGGAAACCGTTTTGCCCATGCGATAAAGCCAGGTGCAAAAGCAAAATCATGCCTAGCAGAGGTTGGTTTTGATCCATCAACCTCTGGGTTATGGGCCCAGCACACTTCTGCTGCACCCCTCTGCTGTCTGCTTACATTTGGGGAGGGGTTTCACCACAATATCAGCCACACAGACTTTTGCAACTCACAAATTTTAATAAGTGTGAACCCTGCCTAATGACAAGTAATTTCAGTAGGTTATTACACACGTTTAGAAACATAAAGAGCGAACACCAGTGAGATTCATCTGCAAGACATAGATTTTTATCCCTTAAGGGAACCCTAGGCGAGAGGGATATGGAGGCTACCATATTTATTTCCTTTTAAACAATACCAGTTGCCTGGCAGTCCTCCTGATCCTGTGTCTCTAATACATTTATCCATAGACCCTGAACAAGCATGCAGCAGATCAGGTACTCTGACTCACGTTTTACTGGATTAGCCATATGCTAGTTCCAGGGTTTTGACTCAGACACCAGTTATGCCAGAAAATTAACAGGGCTGCCAGGCAACTGGCATGGTTTACAAGGAAATAAATATGGCAGCCTCCATACCCCTCTCACCTCGGGTTCCCTTTAAAATCAAAACAAGCATTTGGGGGTTATGGGAAACAGCATTTGAATTACAGAGTACTTTTTGCCATTTCAAGTTATAAAAATATTTTTTCATTTCATTTTGCAGCCAGTTTCCAAAGTTGACAGCGTGAGATGGAAGGCTGAGACCTGAATGTGATACACTGTTTGCACTTACACTGGTTTCTTGAAGGATAAGCTTTCAGGAATACAGCTTCCCTTTTGTCAGATCCACGAGCATAATGACTCAACTTCCACATTTTTACATAATTTAAAAACACATCCCGCCTCTTAACCCCCTGGCGGCAGGGTCGGACTGGGACACTAGCGGCCCACCAAAGAAATTTCAACCTGGGGCCCACACATCCCATGATTGCGGTGAAAAAAGGGCGTGACCATGCACCGGAAGGTGGGCGTGGTCATGATGTATTATGGACAGGGCCAAATGTACATGATCTTAGCAGCATTGTAATTCAGAGACACCGCTGCCCAGCAAAACTTTGCATAGAGTCCCCTACTTCAATATAAAGTAATGTCCTACTTTGCAGAGGTTTCAACCGCATCGGGGCCCTTGGGCCAAAGGGCCCCTGAAGGGCCCTCCCTCAACTACAGTATTACCTCTCTATTGGTCCTTTGCTCATAATAATCACTTCTATAGATACTTTAAAGAGACTCTGTAATGTCAAAAAGATCCCCTGGGGGGTACTCACCTTGGGTGGGGGAAGCCTCCGGATCCTAATGAGGCTTCCCACGCCGTCCTCTGTCCCACGGGGGTCTCGCTGCAGCCCTCCGAACGGCCGGCGACAGACCCGACTGTCAGTTCAATATTTACCTTTGCAGACTCCAGCGGGGGCGCTGTGGCTGCTCTCGGCTCCGAACTACACGGAAATACCCAATCTCAGTCGGGTCCGCTCTACTGCGCAGGCGCCGGAAACTTGCGCCTGCGCAGTAGAGCAGACCCGACGGCGATCGGGTATTTCTGCCTACTTCGGAGCCGACAGCCGTCAGAGCGCCTGTGCAGGAGCCGGGAAGGTAAATATTGACGTCATTATTCTCGGAGGGCTGCAGCGAGACCCCTGAGGGACGGAGGACGGCGTGGGAAGCCTCATTAGGATCCGGAGGCTTCCCCCACCCGAGGTGAGTACCCCCCAGGGGATCTTTTGATGTTACAGATCCTCTTTAAACAGTGGTGATCATTTACAAGCTATTTCCCATCCCCTTCTTGCACCTCTGACACTGTAGTTGCCATTGGCAGGTTTTGGTGCGTCATATCAATTGTTATGTATAGAGTGCTTGGGGGGCCCCATAGTAAAATTTGCATCGAGGCCTACAGCTCCTTAGCTACGCCACTGCTCTCAGCATGAGTGATTACAGCACTGAGAAGAGAATTTTTGTGCTGCAGGCAGTAATTGGAGCTCTGTCAGACAAGGAGGGGGGGGGGGGGCCACCAGCGACCTGGAGGGGGGGCCCACCGAGGGAAAAAACTGTACTACTGTGGCCCAGTCCGACCCTGCCTGGCGGTATGATTCCTTCTGATTTTAGGGTTTAAAAGCGATACCATTTTTTCATGTGCTTAGGGGTCAGGAACCTTTTTGGCTGAGAGAGCCATAAACGCCACATATTTTAAAATGTAATTCAGTGAGAGCCATATAATATGTTTCAAACTGCGACAGTAGGGCTCACGTCCCTGTTACCATGGTTATGTGTATACAGTTGATCCGCCAGGCAGCGGAAGTGTCAGACACGTCTTCACCCTCTCTTGGGTTTCAGAAACATCAGCAATTTCCCCGAGAGCCACACAGGACAAATACCGACTAACAGCTTGTACAGTTACCTAGCTGACTTGGGGGTTGATTCACTTTGTAGGACGAGATCCCCGCACTTTGGCCCGATAGGCTGCCTGTCAAGTGACAGGCAGCCTGTGGGGCCAATCAAAGTGCAGGGATCTCATCCTACAAAGTCAGTGGACCTGACAGGGCCCAGAGTGGGACAATTGGGGCAGCTGTTAGTTTTGGGGCAGCGTGAGTAAGTTAGTAGTGAATGCTACAGCAGTAGCGTGCACTACTTTGAAAATGTTACTTGCGCTGCCACACTAAGCTGTGCTGCTTGAGCAATGTAGAATAGTGAATCAACCCTACTGATTTGTCTGTGAGCCAGATGTATCCATAAAAAGAGCCACATCTGGCTCCCGAGTCATAGGTTCCCTACCCCTGTTTTAGACCCTGAGGCCTGGAACCCACTGAAAAACGCAAACGCAAAACGCAACCGCTAGCGTTTTGTCTGAGCGGTTTGCAAGTGGATTCATGCGCGTTTTTGGTCGTGTTTTGCAACATTGTATTTTTTTCCCCAGCAGGTGCCTAGCGTTTTGCGTTTTGCGTTTTTATCCTGATTGGTCCTGTGAATTATTTTTCATTTTGTTACAGTGTGCTGAACCGCAAAACGCTAGCAAAACCGCTCAGTTTAGGTTTTGCTGAGCGTTTCCGCTAGCGGTTCAATACTTTACATTGAAGCGCTAACGCTCCCAAAATGCTGCATGTCCTGCGTTTGCGTTTCTGAGAAACGCAAACGCTCCTGTGGAAGTTGCCCCATCCATTAACATTAGCCCAGCGTTTTGGCAAACTGCTAGCGTATCGCAGTGCTGCCAAAACGCTGCCAAAAGCGCTCCTGTGGGTTCCAGCCCTAAGGGCTCGTTTCCACTATAGCGAATCCGCATGCGGGCACTGCACGCGGATTCGCATAGGTAATGTAAGTGGATGGGGCCGTTTCCACTTGTGCGGCTGCGGGAGCGTTTTTTGGTGCGGCAGAAATCTGCACGGCAGAGCCGTCAGATTTCGCGTGCAGTAGGAATGTGCGCAAATCGCCGCTAATGTATCTAATAGGAAAATCGCATACGGGGTGACCATGCGTTTTTTGCAGCGAAATTGCATGCGATTTCGCATAGGTATTAATGTTAATTTACACAGGCAGTGACATGGTTAAATTCGCATATGCCTTACCTATGCGGAATCGCATGCGAAATCGCGGCAAAAACGCATGCGGAATCGCACCCGCATGCGATTTCGTCCGCGGTGGAATACAGGCGATTCCGTACCGCACTAGTGGAAACGAGCCCTGAAAGCATGAATAATAATCATACCACGAGAGAGTCTGCAATAGCCCCAACACTTACTCGCCTCCCTGGGCTCCAGCGCTGCAGTTTTCCCTTCCGTCCTCCGGATGGCGCTGTAACCCTATAGTAAGATTGGCGGCTGTCGTCATTACGATAGGCTGCGATCTCACCATGGGGAAGCAGCGCCTCGGAGGAGCGGAAGAAGAATGGCGGCCGAGTTGGGATCCCCCGGGAGGTGAGTTGAAACGCCCGCTGCACGCATTGCTGTGCATAGAGCCTCCGGTGGCTACCCCGAGTGTAGGTCGGGGTTACCGCTCTGATCTGCGGTTTTCCGCCCCGACCATAGCTCGGGGTTTCCGCCAAGGAGATTACTGCAAGGATTTAGGTTCCAAACAAAATAAAAACAAATAATTCAGCGAGTGATTGGGGGGGAACAAAATATATCCGAAACTTTAGCAAAAAGGGGAAAAAAAGAAATCAATACTTGCAAAGTGAGAAGTAAAAAAATAGAAGAAAGATGAAGAAATGATTGATATTCGCCATGTAATTTGTTCATGTTGTTTGATCCACAACCAGCCTGCAGGTCATCATCTTTACTACTGGCAGACATGAAAAATACTAGACAGCACCAGCTACCATTATCTATAACCACACCCCCTAACAATGTGATAGGCTAAAATATTGTTTTTTTATAGATATACATATGTACAGAGGGAGACACTGGTTGCTTGAGTTGGAAACAGACGTTATTTCTCACAATTCAACAAGGTTCCCACAGTGTGATGTCAGGACCTAGGTCCTCTCCTGACATCACACTGTGGGAGGGGTTTCACCACAATATCAGCCACACAGCGCCCCCTGATGATCTATTCAAGAAAAAGGAAAATATTTCTCCTGGGAAAGGGGGTATCAGCTACTGAGTGAGATGAAGTTCAATCCTTGGTGACAGTTCCTCTTTAAGAGTTTGGGCCTGACGAAGGGAAGTTATATTCCTGAAAGCTGTCCCTAAAAGAAGGTACAATTAAGAACAACTTATTCAGTCAGTGTTTATTCATTGTAAAATCTTTCCTCAAACTGATTTACATTTATAAATGTTTCACAGGTGGTGACATATTTACTCCTGTCAGGTGATGCCTGTGGGAAGTTTTTTGTGTGATGTGTGTTCCGAAGTGAGCAGAAATAATATCTGGTCTCCCAGAGTGCACTGGGGCAGGAGGCTGCATAACTTAATAGCCTAGGCTAAACATAACGGGCAGGGACGTAACTAGAAATCACTTGCCCCCCCCCCCTGCGGAACTTTGGGTGAGGCCCCCTGTTTACAAATCTTTGTCTGCAAAACTTTGTATGATTTGTGATCAGTAGCTGAGCAAATGCAATAGAACAACTGTACAGAGAGCATCAAGTTTTTTTCTCTCCTTGCTCAGGACAGGGCCTCCTGTGGCTTCTGGGCCCCCCTGCTGCTGCATCCCTTGCAGGGTCTATTGTTACGCCCCTGATCACGGGGGTTAGATACCAATATACAGCAATATATAGGAAGTGTTTCTGATGCTGAAGCAGGATAATTAACATGTAACACCCTTCTATTATTTCATTACAAGCGTATATATAAAAAATCTGCACCTAAACTGATGCTTTAAAGTCAATGTGAATCAATTATAATAAAAATCAGCGAGATACTTACCTAAGGAGAGGGAAGGCTCTGGGTCCTATAGAGTCTTCCCGCTCCTCTTTCAGTTCCAGCGCTAGCATAGCAGTATTTGACCACTTTGGTCAAATGCTCGCTCTCTGTGCCGCCAAAGAGGCTTTGGAAGTCTCCGGGCCCGAGTGCTCTCGAAGACGTGCTGCTCCATACTGCGCACCGGCGAGCGCCCTCTCTCTCACACGTGCGCAGTATGGAGCCGCCTGTGTTCAAGAGGACTCGGCTCCCAAGGACTTCAGAAGATCCCAACGGCGGAGGATTCAATTGGGGGAGCCAACGCTTAACAGAGGGGAACGTGAGAGGAGGCTCTATAGGACCCAGAGCCTTCCTTCTCCTTAGGTAAGTATCTGGCTGATTTTTTTTTTATAATCGATTCCCATTGACTTTAAAGCATTGTTCCCCAACTCTGTCCTCAAGGCCCACCAACAATGCATGTTTTGCAGGAAACCACACAGGTAGTTAATCAGCTCTGCTGAGACACTAATTACTGTATTTTTTGGACTTAAGGCCCATACACACGTCAGATTTGCGCGAACGACGGGTCGTTTGAACGTTCCGTCGTTCGCACGTTTCCGCATGAAATCCGGCGTGTGTACAGACTATCGTTCGGGAGATAAGACTGGTTACCAACGATCCGCCGGGCGGATCGCTGGTAACCAGTCTTATCTCCCGAACGATAGTCTGTACACACGCCGGATTTCATGCGGAAACGTGCGAACGACGGAACGTTCAAACGACCCGTCGTTCGCGCAAATCTGACGTGTGTATGGGCCTTAAGACTCACGTTTTCTCCCTTAATAGTGCGGAGGAAAAGTCACTACGTCTTATAGTCCAAATGCAGGGAGTTCCTGACGTGTGAACGCCTGCCAATACTAACCTCCAACCTGCCGCAATGTCAGAGACTCCCTGTACTGTGCCCATGCAGAGGAGGACACAGGGGGACAAATTGAGGACACAAAGGGGCATAGAGGAGGACACAAGGAGGACAGGGGCAGACACATGGTGGACACAGAATGACATAAGAGGGACAGAGGAGGACACAAGGAGACACAAGACGTACAAAGGGGGCATAATCCACAAGATGCCCCTTCACCATGGATACACCAGGTTTAGTATATATTTTTTCCCGTTTTTTGTCCTCTAAACCTGGCGCATCTTATGGTCAGAAGCGTCCTATAGTCCAAAAAATACAGTACCTCACCTGTGCATGTTTGTGTTTTCCTGCAAAGCATGCACTGTTGGTGGCCCTTGAGGACAGAGTTGGGAAACTGCTTTAAAGGACATCCATGGTGAATAAATTGATGAGAAAAACAATTGTATCTATCCTCCTCCTCCTAAAAATGACTTTTTTAGATATCCCACAGTTGTATTTTATATTTCAATCTAGTTTTTAAGTTTTTACTGATTCATTATCTATGCTCAATGACACCTTCAC
The DNA here is from genome assembly GCF_040937935.1 of Hyperolius riggenbachi. NCBI lineage: Eukaryota > Metazoa > Chordata > Amphibia > Anura > Hyperoliidae > Hyperolius > Hyperolius riggenbachi. Next base: position 284,103,517 of record NC_090654.1, read on the forward strand.
TGAAGTATGCCAGAGCTCAAATCTATGAGTTATTGACCCTTTTTATCTCTTTCCTGTTCCCAGAAGCCATTTACTGACAGGAAAGTGTCCGTATATTCCGGCGTATAAGACGACCCCCCAACTTTTCCAGTTAAAATGTAGAATTTGGGATATACTCGCCGTATAAGACTACCCCTCTTTCAAGTTCCAACGCACACCAAATATTTTTTTTTTTAAATCATATACTGGTGCTATGTATGAACAGACACTGGCGCTGTAGTGTATGTGGTATCCAGTATATAACAGTATACAGGGGATTGACTGGTTGGATTGGTCACCTCTCTCCCTAAGCAGATTGGTCAGCTCTCCCTGTCTCCCTGTTTATCACAGCGGTATGGAAGAATAGACCGCGCTGTGCCCATAAAACACGCCTCTTTCCCCTGTCTGGCCCTGCCCTTGTATCCTATTTGTCTCCTCTGCCTCTCAGATCTCGCACATGTGCGCCTGCGCCGCTTCACTACAGTCCTCAGCAGCGAGATCTGAGAGGCGGTAACAGGATAGGGCGGATCACCCGGCATCAATGACACCCGGCGTATAAGGCGACCCCTGACTTTTCAGATGATTTTCAAGGGAGTAAAAAGTAGTCTTATTCGCCAGAATATACAGTAATTATCAGTGGGGGTTATGCTATAGTCTGACCCAGTCTGACCAAGATAGAAACTGTCACTTGCATACCTGATGTTTAACACTTTCAGGCAAAAAAAAAGAAGAAAAGGAACACAGCCTAGTTATTTGTATGCTAGGCACTGTACATACACATGTCTAATCTCATCATGTCACCTCGGTTGTCCTTTAAAAAACTACTGAAGTGAGAGGTATATGGAGGCTGCCATATTTATTTCATTTTAAGCAATACCAGAAACAAGCATGCAGCTAATTTTGTCAGATCTGACAATCATGTCAGAAACCCCTGATCTGCTGCATGCTTGTTCAGGGTCTATGGCTGAAAGTATTAGAGGCAGAGGATCAACAGGACAGCCAGGCAACTGGTATTTCTTAAAAGGAAATAAATATGGCAGCCATATCCCTCTCGCTTCAATTGTCCTTTAAAATTCACATTTGAAAAATGTGTGAATGTGAAAAGGAATGCTATTTTTTGGGGTCAGTACTTCCTGCTATGTTTTTGCCAGTTTTATAATGATTGGCCTTCGCACCTGGCCGCAGGACATAGGGGCAATTATTGTTGAGGGTATTAGTGCCCAGTGGCTGCAGAATTCCGTTCCCAAACTCTTTTTTGCGCTCCCGTCACTGTCATGTCGATTTTAAAAGCTGGACGTGAAGGGAGAACGCGGATCTGTGAAGGCTTCACCTCAGATGACCCCGTCAGTCTCGAGCGCAGCGTATAATTCACAAAATGATTTCTCTCCGCAGTACTTCTTCTTCGTGTATTTTTACCTTCTGTATTTTTTCCTCCCTCAGCACTCCCCGCCGGCCCGAGGACATCTTTTGGGCTCATCATATTTATATCATGAACAGGAGAGAGCGATGGAAAGGAACGGTGGAATTGTAAACACATCGCAGCCTCTCCCGCTCCAGCTGACAATGGGACAGAATACTGAGAGACGTCAAGAACAAATGGAAGGATGCTGAGGAGGACAGCTGCAGACTGAGACCTGCAGAGGCGTCAGCAGAAAGGAGATCGAAGGGGGGGGGGGGCAGAGACAGTGGGGTTCATGGCAGAGCATTGAGCCTTGTCCATTCATTCATAGTGTGGGGGATGTTTATTGGCATAAAGAGTTTTGACGGGGAGGGGTGGGGGTCCTCTAAAATTAGAATCTGAGACTTTCTTTGCTTCTGGTTAAAGTCCCTCTTCGGTCCTGCAACTTTTTTGTTTCTGCTATACAAATCTGTCTACCAGCCCGCCACTAGTCTTGTCACCAGTGATGAGCGAAAATACAAAAATTCTTTTAGCCGAATTTTCGCCGAAAAAAAGTACTAATTTCGTTTCAACAGGCGAATTTTCGATCGAATATTTTCACGTTCATTTTCGCCTAATGCCCGTTATTTTCACGTTAAATTCGTAGTTTATCGGGTACGTATTTCCACGTAGTCGTAGTACCGCTATGCTTCGCCCGCTACGCGTAGTTGACGTATGTATTGCAAAGTCAACTATGCGTGCGGTAACTGCGTCTATACGGATCATTGCGCATGCGCAGAAATATTATTGCCCTTCTATACGTATACAATTCCGCATTGGAAGGTGGAATGTACGCATGTATTAGCGGATTATTGCGGACATTTTTCGGCATAAGGGCATAAGCGTCCCCATACAGCGACGTTTCTTGCGGATTATTGTGGACATTTTTCCACATAAGGGCATAAGCGTCCCCATACAGCGACGTTTCTTGCGGATTATTGCGGACATTTTTCCGCATAAGGGCATAAGCGTCCCCATACAGCGACGTTTCTTGCGGATTATTGTGGACATTTTTCCGCATAAGGGCAAGGGGGAGACTGAGAGGGGCGGGGGAGAGGCGGAGATACGCGCTGACAGACGCGCGTGGGGCAGGGCTACGGCGGTTAGCCCTGCCCCAACCAGGAAGCGCTCCCCCGCTGCACGGAGGGGGATTTGGGGGTCAAGGGACCCCCGTTAAGCCGCGGGATAGCGGCGGTTTAGCAGGGGCACACTTGCCCTTGCTAACTATGAGCTCTGAAGCGAGAATTATTCTCGCTTCAGACTCTCTTTAAGGACCGGGCTATTTTTTGACTATCTGTGCTGCATGGGCTTTCAGCCCACAGCACAGATCAGCAATGAGGCAGGGCGAACCAGACTTCCCCCCTTTTTTCCCCACTAGGGGGATGTCCTGCTGGGGGGGTCTGATCGCCGCCGCTCTGTGTGGCCGCAGCGATTTTCCGCTTCGCTCCCTTTCACTCCCTCCCCTCCTTGCTGTGGGCGGCACAGGATGGCGATCCGTCCTGCGCCGCCTCTGATATGCTTCAGCCTATCAGATGCCGGCGATCCCCGGCCAATCAGAGGCCGGGGATCGCTGATCTGCTTTACGGCGCTGCTGCGCAGCAGCGCCGTATGATGTAAACACCGTAGATTTCTTCTTGGCGTGTTTACATTTAACCTGCGAGCCGGAGGCTCGCAGGCTGTTCACGGAGACACCCTCCGTGAACTGACATGGAAAGGCCGTTTATTTATTAAACCTTATTATATCTATCATGCATGTTAGGTGTGTAATGTATCATTTTTTTCTTCATTTCCTTTACCATGAAATAACTCAACTTTTATATTAATTTAATATGAATTGAAATGACTATTTTTACTCATATGATGACAAGTTTTACCACCTATGCCGGTACATCTCGTATCGTTTGTGCTTTTCCTACAGATTAACTTCCTAGTCTCTTCACTAATGCGGTATTGGTAATATCACGTACATACTTTTATTTGTTATAAACTTTATACCTGATGAAACTGATGTAATCATGCAAAACGTGTTGTAAATAAATTCTTCATTGTCTCAACTTTCGTTTCAATGTTTTTTTTTGTTTTTTATTATTGAAAAACAGAAGTTAGGCCCAGTGCACACCAAAACCGCTAGCAGATCCGCAATATGCTAGTGGTTTTGGGAGCTGATTTCAGAGCGATTCTAGGTATGTTTAGAGAGGTTTTCTAAACATACCTAGCGGTTTTGGGTGCGTTTTTGTGTAGCAGATTACAAATATTGTTACAGTAAAAGCTGTTACTGAACAGCTTCTGTAACAAAAACGCCTGGCAAAGTAGCGTTTTTCAGAGCGGTTTGCGTTTTTCCTATACTTTACATTGAGGACGAAACGCTTCAGAAAACCGCAAACGTGCAGCAGGAGTCGGTGTGCACCATCCCATTGCAATACATTAGTCAAGCGTTTTTACAGGCGGATGCGGCCGGCGGATCTCTCCTAAAACCGCTCAGTGTGCACTGGGCCTAATATCAAAACAGGATATACCAAAAAAAATGTATTTACAATAATGCAAATTATCACCTAAAACACTTGAGGAGAATGACAATTGAAGAAAATAACGCAGTCCATTTAAAGAGAACCTGAGACAAGTATAAACAAAAAAAAAAAGGTTTACCTGGGGCTTCCTCCAGCCCTATTCAGGCTGATAGCTCCCTTGCCGTCCTCTGCCGCCTAGATCCCCGCTACGTAGCATGATAATCTTGCATGTCAGGGCATACTGTGCATGCGACGGTGCCGATTGGCGCCGACTTGCAAAATTATCGGCTGGCCTAGTGGAGGATCCAGGCGGCGAGGGATCATTCAGCCTGATGGGTGCTGGAGGAACGTCTAAGTATTTATAAAACTTTTTTTTACTCATCTCAGGTTCTCTTTAAGCTTTGAGAAACATAAATGAGTTCTTTGTTAGCTTCTGAGCTTCTTATATCGATGATGCTCCAAGTGTACAGCAGGAACTTAGAACAGTTATGAACAAGAGAACAGTAAGGCCCCTTTTACACTTAGTCAGTTGCTTTCAGTTACAACTGAAAGAAAACTGATTTTCAAAGTAAAGAGGAACTGTCGCGAAAATCTTTAAATTTAAAACACATACAAATAAGAAGTACATTTCTCCCAGAGTAAAATGAGCCATACATTACTTGTCTCCTATGTTGCCGATGGCGGTTTGCAGGGTAAATGTAAACACGCGGGGAAGATCTTCCCCGCTGTTTACATACATACGGCGCTGCTGTGCAGCAGCAGTAGAGGAGATCGGCGATCCCCGGCCTCTGATTGGCCGGGGATCGCCGGCATCTGATAGGCTGAGGGGAGGGAAGGGGAAGGAGGCCAGAAAGCGCTGCGGAGGCAGGCTTTGAAGAGCCCCCCCCCGCAAGCGCAAACAGCCGGCGGCGATCAGACCCCCCCAGCAGGACATCCCCCTAGTGGGGAAAAAAGGGGGGGAAGTCTGATCGCCCTGGCTGCAACCTGATCTGTGCTGCGGGCTGGAGAGCCCCCGCAGCACAGATCAGCAAAACCACCCGAAACCCGGAAGTGGTTAATGCCCATGTTTTCTTATGGCACCTTTCACACTTAACGTGTTTTAACTTAAATCGTTTTCACAATGCACTGCTATGGAAAAAACGTGTACTAACTCGTACCAACGCGTACTAACTCATATTAACGCACACCAACTGATTAAGTGTAAATGGGCCCTAAGCGTTACATTTAAAGAGGTACTTCAGCCTAAACAAACATACTGTCATTAAGTTACATTAGTTATGTTAATTAAAATAGATAATCTCTTACCCACCCTGTTTTAAAAGAACAGGCAAATGTTTGATTTCATGAAGGCAGCCATCTTTTTGGTTGAAAGGAGGTGACAGGGAGCATGAGACACAGTTCCAACTGTCCTGTGTGCTGATCACCAGACCCAGTTGCTAGGCAACGTGAATAACAACACAGGAATTCCCATCATGCTTTGCACAGCATCAGGGAAAAAAGCCTGGGCCGTTTTCTTTGATGGGTGGAGCTTAGGTAAAAATGCCGTTAAAAATGGGACTTCTATAAGAAAAGCAAAGTTCTGATGCTGTGAAACAGTTAAAGAAACACAAAGCCTTTTCAGTGCTGCTGAATAGATTTTTAGTCTGGAGGTTCACTTTAACATTGTTCATATCCATAACTCAGTCCTGTGAAAATCCAGTGTCGTGTGAGTAACAACCAGGGCAGTTTCTAGGCCTAATTGCACCTGGGGCAAGGGTGTAAAAATTGTGCCCCTCCCCAGCTATAGGCCCCCCCCCCCATTATAGGTAGCCAGGCATAGGTCCCCCAGTATAGGTAGCCAATATAGTTGACCCCAGTATAGGTTAGCCAGGTAGGTGTCTCCGGTATATTTGCCCCAGTATAGGTTAGATAGGTAGGTGCCCCCAGTATAAGTTAGTTTATATAAAGGAGAATCTGTTTCAGTGATGAAACCACAATACAATTCCGGAGTTCAAAAAGTTCAAAATCACACTTTATTGTATCAAAGGGTAAAAACTTTTGTATTTGTCAATAAAAATTCTTCATGACATAAGTGTAGAAGATTATTCTGTTTTGACAGATAGTAGACACAATATGCTTTGTTTGATGAAACAATCTAATTCAGGCAACGACACTAGGCAGTTTCAGGTTGGTAACCCTTCATCAGGCCTTTATCTATGTTGTATTCTAAAGATATAGTTTGTTGCTTTGTAAAGGCCTGATGAAGGGTTACCAACCCAAAATGGACTAGTGTTGTTGCCTGAATTGTATTGTTCCATGAAACAAAGCATATTGTGTCTATTATCTGTCAAAACGGAATAATCTTCTACACATATGATGAAGAATCTTTATTGACAAATGCAAACGTTTTTACCTTTTGACACAATAAAGTGTGTGTAACGATTGGTGTCAGCTAGTACATATTTCTCTGATTATTGGTGATCTGCAGTATCACCAATAATACAGATGCTATTCCTGATTATGTGTGATCTGCAGAATCACCAATAATGCTAGTATAGCAAGACACTGGACAACCAGATGTAGATGTGGGTGTTTGGTGCAACAGTAATGAGATAGAGATACCCGCTACCCCAGAGGAGTTGGTGGAGATAGGTTTCTCAATAAAACACAAGAGTATTCGCCCAGCAAGCTGGAGACGTAATTCAGTACAGATAAGATCACCCGAGGATCGGGTGATTCAGACTGTACTGTAGCCGGGAATCACCTGAGGAGCATGTGATTAAGACTGTACTGCAGTCAGGGCCTTCACCTGAGAAACAAGTGATTAAGACCGTACTGCAGCCAGTGGACACCTGAGGAGCAGGTGTTTACAAATATGCTGCAAGTAATGATCACCTGAGGGGCAGGTGATAAAGACTGTACTGCAGTGAGGGTTTCACCTGACGAGCAGGTGATTAAGACTGTACTGCAGCCAGTGAGATCTCCTGAGGAGCAGGTGACTCAATACTGTGAATCCCTCCCCAGTGGCTAGGCCCACTGGTGAGGACAGGATAGTCAGACAGGCAGGATCGGCAACGTACGGACAGATACAGTACAAAGACAGAAGGCTAACTCAGAGTTAAGTTCAGGCAGAGTCGGCAACTGGATCAGATAGGCGAAAGCATAGAATCAGAAAGCAGGAGAATAGTCAAGGCAAGCAGAAGGTCATAATAGATAATACAATGCAATTAGTACTTTAAGCAACAGAATCTGGCTAAGTGTGGATCCTCAGCTCCAGCTGGTTCTAGCACACTTTGGGATCTGACTAGGTCTGAGCGCTAACACGTTAGCATTCGCAACAGCAGACACAGAGCAACTGACAGGCTAGTACTATATATACAGAAGTGCTCCACAGCGCCGCCCCAGTCATTCAGCCAATCCAGCGTACTGTTGGAGTCAGCTGACTTGGCAGATCAGCTGACTCCCCTTCTATTCGCATAAAGGTCCTGGCACGCGCGCGCGTAGCCCTCAATCTATGTGCAATAGAAGACAAGACAAATAACATTTATATCGTGCTTTTCTCCTGGCGGACTCAAAGCGCCAGAGCTGCAGCCACTAGGACGCGCTCTATAGGCAGTAGCAGTGTAAGGGAGACTTGCCAAAGGTCTCCTACTGAATAGGTGCTAGCCCACTGAACAGGCAGAGCCAAGATTCGAACCCTGGTCTCCTGCGTCAGAGGCAGAGCCCTTAACCATTACACCATCAGCCAACTGCTGGAAGGACCAGGCAGAGCACCAGCATGTAACTGCGCGGCAGAAGCCGCCGGCTGATACGCGGAGATAGCCGCCATGCCACTTGCCTCTGCGGCGGTATCTCCGCTATCTATTACAGTGTGATTTTGAATTCCAGAATTGTATTGTGGCTTCATCACTGAAACAGATCCTCCTAGATATAAACTGGTGGTTTGCTCAAGTGTGAATCTGTCTATCTTATGTTGTGAGTCTCTTTTTTATGACTCACTCCCAATAATATCAACATACCCAGTATAGGTTAGCCAGGTAGGTTCCTCCAGTAAAAGTAGCCAATATTGTTCCCCAGTATAGGTTAAGGTAGCCATACGCTGGTGGATTTGCCATCAGATCGACCAACAGATAGATCCCTCTCTGATGGAATCTGATCAGAGAGGGATCGTATGGCTGCCTTTACTGCAAACAGATTGTGAATCGATTTCAGCCTGAAACCGATCACAATCTGTGGTGGTGCTGCCGCTGCCTTCCCTCACCCGCTCACCCACCCCGCATACATTACCTGCTCCAGCCGGCGCGTATCCCCACTGTCACCGATGTCTTCTTCTCCGCTGGGTTCCGCGGTCCGGGGAAGTTTAAACAGTAGAGGGCACTCTACTGTTTAAACTTCCTGCAGGGACAGGAAGTGAAGCCAACCGGACCGGAACGCGGAACCCAGCGGAGAAGAAGACAGCGGTGACAGTGGGGATACGCGCCGGCTGGAGCAGGTAATGTATTGCCGCTGTATTGCATCGGTCGTCGGGCATTCGAACGCCGCTATCGATGCACTCCTAACCCGCTGACAATCGAGTAAAATCTTCCGCACAGGCGGCTCAACGGGAATCGACAGGAATGATTGATTTCGGACGGAAATCAATATTTGCGTTTGCGCAATGATTTCACAGCAGATTCGATCACAGTGATCGAACATGCTGTATATCGGCGGGAAAATCTTTAGGTGTATGGGCGCCTTTAGATGGATAGGTGCCCCCAGTATAGGTTAGATGGATAGGTGCCCCCAGTATAGGTTATATGGATAGGTGCCCCCAGTATAGGTTATATGGATAGGTGGCCCCAGTATAGGCTAGCTAGTTAGCTGCCTAGGTATGTCACCCTCTGGCCCAGCCAAGGGGAGGCAAGGGAAGGAGTGTGAAAAATGGGGGTCCCTATCAAAGTTTTTCTGGGGGCCCCATGAATTGCAGTTATGCCACTGATACAGACATGCAATTTTGATTGGCCAATAACTGACTGATTTTACCACCTCCATGTACTCTGAGGGCCAACAGATTTTGAATACTATGAACAGATTGTGTAGGTAGGATCTCATCCTATAGGGAAGTGGCAAAATTGGCAAATCATTAGCCAATCAAAATTGGATGTGTGTACCAAGCTTTACTCAGCAGTTTCTGATGAAAAATACAAGAGATAACAGGCAATCAAATGTACAACGATAGCTATTCAACTTTCTATCTACATTGTTTGAAATCTTGCTCGAAGGTCTTCTTGAAAGAGAAGCTATAACTAATGATTGAACTGCATCCCAATCAGTAGCTGATACCCCCTTTCCCAGGAGAAATCTGCTCCTTTTCACAAACGGATCATCAGGGGGCTCTGTATGGCTGATATTGTGGTGAAACCCCTTCCACAGTGTGATGTCAGGACCATGGTGCTGCCTGACAGTTTCCTGTCTGTGAATCTCATTGCATTGTGGGAAATAACAGTTGTATCCAACTGGCAAGCAAGCAGTATCTCCCTCTGTGCATAGAACTCTCAGGCTGGCTGCACACTTAGCAGAAACGCAAGCGTTGCGGAAAACACTGGGTTTTTGCCGCTAATGGAAGTCTAACTCATATGCGTTTTGTATGCGTGCATTTTTAAAAATGCTGGTTTTGTTGCATAATAGGCAAAAATGCTTAAAGAGGAACTGAAGACAGAGGTATATGGAGGCTGCCATGTGTATTTCCTTTTAAGCAATACCAGTTGCCTGGCAGCCCTGCTGATCCTCTGCCTCTAATACTATTAGCCATAGCCCCTGAACAAGCATGCAGCAGATCAGGTGTTTCAGACTTAAAGTCAGATCTGACAAGACTAGCTGCATGCTTGTTTCTGGTGTTATTCAGATACTACTGCAGAGGAACAGACCAGCAGAGCTGCTAGGCAACTGGTATTTATTAAAAGGAAATAAATATGGCAGCCTCTGTATACCTCTTACTTCAGTTCCCCTTTAAAAAATGCACATAATGAAAGTCAATGGGAACGCAATGGTATGCGTTTTCCATGCATTTTTATATGCGTTTCCTTTTTTTAATTGTTTTTTTATGTATTTTTGCTTCCTGTTGTCTTCCTAGTGATTTGCATAAAACGCAATATAAAATCACATTGACAATGCACACAATAAGCGTATGCGTTTTGTATTTGTGAACCGCAAATGCATCAAAACGCACACAAAACACTAGAAAAAGGCATATGCGGAAAACGCAAACGCACTAAAAAACGCACATGACAGAAAACGCAACCTTTCACGCTCTTTTATATTTGCACCCACCCTCAGTAACAGATTTTCCGTACAGATCACCTGGCAGAACTAACGAGGTCACCACCAGTGATTAATGTCAGAATGTAAATCAGGGAGAGAAAAGATATTACCATGGCCAAATACTGACTAAATCATTTATATATGAAGATTGTAAACAATAAGCAATTGTATTCATTAAGTTATTTTCACTACAGTTCCTCTTTTAGATATTAACGTGGGACAGATGCGTTCTATATATATATCTGTACGGTTATAGCGCGCTGTCACCTGATTGGTCGTAAAGGGTTACAGCCCTTCCTGTGCTATCTGCCTAACACGATTAATTAAGCAAACCATCTCCAAACCAGCCATTCAAATTCATTTACCGAGAGAGGACACAATGTAACATTAATTGTGACTGCACAAGAGAGAATCATTTTTGAATCGGACGCCAGTGGATGCTGCCACACAGAACAAGCTGTACCTAAGCACATCCTGGGCAGCTGGGCCAATGCAAATCGCTGCCCAGTTCAGGCTGAGTTCTGTTTTCCCTGCACAAAGATCTCAGCTGCTGTACCGTCCTCTGAGAGTCTGCCTGATATCCCTCTGTGACCAGTGGGGGACCCAGTGACAGAGATGTGAGGTGCAGGGGTCTGCGACCCACAACACTGTGCGGTATAATCCCGGAGAAACATATCAAGGTACAGTATCATGAAGTGTAGGTGTACTTCGGATAATGAAAAGAACATTAGTAGCAAAGAAAAGTCTCATTTTTATTTTCAGCTATATGGCTTTTTTTTTTTATAACATGACAGCATCATACTGTCACAGTTGCAGTTTAGAAACCACACTCTGTCTTTTCAGCTATAAAACAAAGCAGAGCTAATGACCCTTTGAACCTTCCTGCACTAAAACCTCATCTCAAGCTGCCTCTCACTGTTTCTTGGCTGTTTTAGGCCTGGATCCCACTATAAAACGGTATCGCTTGCGTTCTGTATAAGCAGTTTGCAAGAGGTTTCATGAGCGTTTTCAGGAGCGATTTTAAAAAGTGTATTCTCTTTGTCAGCGGTTGGGTAGCGATTAGCGATTAACGTTTTAATTCTGATTGTTCCTTTCACTTAATTTTAATTTTTTAACAGTGTGCAGTAATTCCAAAACGCTAGCAAAATCGCTCTGTGCAGGTTTTGATGAGCGATTACGCCAGCGTTTATATACTTTACATTGCAGAAACGCTATCGCTAAACGCCAAAAATGCTGCATGTGGAATTTAGCCCATCCATCAACATTAGCTGAGCCTTTAGGGAAATCGGTAGCGGTTTGAATCGCTCCCTAAACGCTCATAAAATGGCTTTAGTGGGTTCCAGCCCTTAGTGCTTCAGAAAACAGGACTGTATTCCAGTGTGATACCAGAAACTAGTGGCTGCAATAGCGCAGAGAAGCTCTTTTGCATAGATAACAACTGAAGGTTTTTTTAAATGTTTCTTGTACTGGAAAACAATATGAGACTCTTTGCTTCTAATGTTCTATTTCTTAGCTGTACTACACATACAGTTCGTTATCTCATAAGTTTATTTTCACTTCAGGTTTGCTTTAAAGAGGCCCTGTAGTGACATATAGCAGAATGCAGTAAAGAGGCCCTGTAGTGACATATAGCAGAATGCAGTAAAGAGGCCCTGTAGTGACATATAGCAGAATGCAGTAAAGAGGCCCTGTAGTGACATATAGTAGAATGCAGTAAAGAGGCCCTGTAGTGAGTATGCAGCAGAATGCAGTAAAGATGCCCAGTAGTGACATATAGTAGAATGCAGTAAAGAGGCCCTGTAGTGACATATAGCAGAATGCAGTAAAGAGGCCCTGTAGTGACATATAGTAGAATGCAGTAAAGAGGCCCTGTAGTGAGTATGCAGCAGAATGCAGTAAAGATGCCCAGTAGTGACATATAGTAGAATGCAGTAAAGAGGCCCTGTAGTGACATATAGTAGAATGCAGTAAAGAGGCCCTGTAGTGACATATAGCAGAATGCAGTAGAGGCCCTGTAGTGACATATAGCAGAATGCAGTAAAGAGGCCCTGTAGTGACATGTAGTAGAATGCAGTAAAGAGGCCCTGTAAAGTAGTGACATATAGCAGAATGCGGTAAAGAGGCCCTGTAGTGACATGTAGTAGAATGCAGTAAAGAGGCCCTGTACAATAGTGACATATAGCAGAATGCTGTAAAGAGGCCCTGTAGTGGCACATAGCAGAATGCAGTAAAGAGGCCCTGTAGTGACATGCAGCAGAATGCAGTAAAGAGGCCCTGTAGTGACATATAGCAGAATGCAGTAAAGAGGCCCTGTGGTGACATATAGCAGAATGCAGAAAAGAGGCCCTGTGGTGACATATAGCAGAGTGCAGTAAAGAGGCCCTGTAGTGACATATAGCAGAATGCAGTAAAGAGGCCCTGTAGTGACATATAGCAGAATGCAGTAAAGAGGCCCTGTAGTAACACATAGCAGAATGCAGTAAAGAGGCCCTGTAGTGACATATAGCAGAATGCAGTAAAGAGGCTCTGTAGTGACATATAGCAGAATGCAGTAAAGAGGCCCTGTAGTGACATATAGTAGAATGCAGTAGAGAGGCCCTGTAGTGACATATAGTAGAATACAGTAGAGAGGCCCTGTAGTGACATATAGCAGAATGCAGTAAAGCGGCCCTGTAGTGACATATAGCAGAATGCAGTAAAGGGGCCCTGTAGTGACATATAGCAGAATGCAGTAAAGCGGCCCTGTAGTGACATATAGCAGAATGCAGTAAAGGGGCCCTGTAGTGACATATAGCAGAATGCAGTAAAGAGGCCCTGTAGTGACATATAGCAGAGTGCAGTAAAGAGGCCCTGTAGTGACATATAGCAGAGTGCAGTAAAGAGGCCCTGTAGTGACATATAGCAGAATGCAGTAAAGAGGCCCTGTAGTGACATATAGCAGAATGTAGTAAAGAGGCCCTGTAGTGACATATAGCAGAATGTAGTAAAGAGGCCCTGTAGTGACATATAGCAGAATGCAGTAAAGAGGCCCTGTAGTGACATACAGCAGAATACAGTAAAGAGGCTCTGTAGTGACATATAGCAGAATGTAGTAAAGAGGCCCTGTAGTGACATATAGCAGAATGCAGTAAAGAGGCCCTGTAGTGACATATAGCAGAATGCAGTAAAGAGGCCCTGTAGTGACATATAGCAGAATGCAGTAAAGAGGCCCTGTAGTGACATATAGCAGAATGCAGTAGAGAGGCCCTGTAGTGACATATAGTAGAATACAGTAGAGAGGCCCTGTAGTGACATATAGCAGAATGTAGTAAAGAGGCCCTGTAGTGACATATAGCAGAATGCAGTAAAGAGGTCCTGTAGTGACATATAGTAGAATGCAGTAAAGAAGCCCTGTAGTGACATATAGCAGAATGCAGTAAAGAGGCCCTGTAGTG